>NC_079504.1:79741035-80041035 GCF_030052815.1 Hevea brasiliensis
TCAGGAATAGTAAAATGTACAGAGTTGCTACAGGGAGGGTGCTACATATTGCTTTTATCAATGCCCAAGTATCCTATGATAGACTGTAAAGATTGGATACACGGGAGTATACTATTTAGACATCCGTATGTCTACCCAGTACACAACGGTCATATCAGGCACATGGCCAGTGGGCAGGCATAAGCCAGTAATAATGAAAATTGGCACTATGGCCATCGGGCAGGCATAAAGCCAGTAGAACAATCATCTTAGACATATGTTGTCTGTCAATGATTATCCATGTGGGCAGTACTACAATATATAGTCCCTAATTAGTATACCAATCGATCCAAGCTATATAAATGAGTATAGGCATACTTTGAGCAGAATAGTATTATTAAATATTTATAATTTCATTAATTCATGTTATTTTTATGCTTAATAATTTATTCTAATTCATTTCATCTCATATGCCTAGTTATTTTATGGACCTTTCTTTAGGTCTAGATTTGGTGCACTACATTTACAAGGCAAATTGACCAGGATGTGGCCACTGTTTGGCCACACTCCCTTCATAGAATTTGTTTCTCTATGTCTTGTCTTCGTTTTCCTTTTTGAATCATATTAATTGGAGTTTTAGAACTCAAGTTACGATTAAATAACCATAACTAGCTCACTGTCTCTTTTTGGGTCCAGAATTAGGCAGATTCTGGAGTCTATCTTTGTCTAATTAATTGGACATGTTACAGTCATTTTTAGGCCTAATATTCTGCATAAAAGTTATTATCCTATGTCTTATGGTCCCTTAAAAATTTTAATTACAATTTTTCAAATTTTGTAGAATTAGTTATGGCCAAATCACTGGCCTAGACTCAGGTACCCTGTGTCCTCAGGGTCTAGGTTCAGGTCAGTAAATTTGACCTCCATTATAGGGTGCTTATGTTCATAGTTTGAAGACCATGTCTAAAACAAAGTGTGAGCCCTGTTTCTTAGGGTTCCAGATCAGTATGTCTCATCCCAATTAGAGTTTTCTAATGGTAGATATGACTAATTGAGTATTCTGGGGTCATGTGTAGTTTGGTCAAACTCCAGGTTTTGATATGCTAAATTTTACTAACCATTTAACCTAGTTCTTTTGGGTTCTGGGCTTTGGTCAAAAGACCAATATTGTAGACCTATGTCTTATAAAATTTTTTCCATTGGTTTCATTGCATTTGGTTTTTTATGGACCAAGTTATGGCCATTTTTCCAAAATTGGTCAAGTGGTCTATGTCCAAAAGATTCTGGGCAGTTTAGTGACCTAATTTGGGTCAGAAATTTCATTTGGTTAGAGGCATTTCTGGGCTTGGTGTTCTCAATGAAAGTTGTAGTCCTATGTTTAATCTTTCTAATGGTATAAAATTCAGGTCATTTGGACCTGTCTAGAGGGACTTATGGCCAAATGAACACGTACTGTGCATTTGGTCATTTTTCTGGGTTTAGTGTTTGGATATCCGGATTGGGATAGTAAATTGACCAAGATTTTGATAGAATTTGGGCAGGGTTTCTTCATGAAAAATGGGGTATTTTGAGTATAGTTTCACTTCCAATTGGCCTCACACCAATTAGAGTCACAGAACTTCAGTCATAACTCAAACAACACACTGGACTCATAGGACCGAATTTCCTGCATAAGAGAAGCACTCCCAATATTCCATCCTCCTTACTCCCAACCACAATTCATCATTCATAACACTTCAAATGATCAACAACCAGTCTCAACAAGATCAATCTTAAGCCATAACACCAAGGTACCAAAATTAATTCAAACCCTAACTCAAAATTTCTCAACAATCCTTTTTAATTTCTTTCAATTTTTACTTCCTTATGCAAGCTTAACATAGTTTAAAAAGAAAGAAAGAGTTACATAGCAGTAACCTTGCTTGAGTCAATTTCCAAGCTCTTCAAATCTTTAATTTCCTCTTTTCTTTTTTGCTACCTTTAGCTTGCCCAAGGTGAAAGACTAAATTTTAGTGAAGGAAGCTATGGGTTTTGTGGAAGGAATTCAAGGTTATGAAGAGAGGGATAGAATAAAGATTAATGGAGGTAGAGAGAAGGAAGAGAACGGCTGGAAAAAGAGGTAGAAGATGGCAGAATTTCCTTTCCATTTCACCTCATTTTTATCTCTTTTAATTAGGTTTATAAATGTGTGTAATAATATGATTGGTGGAGGCCTTCTTAATGACATCATAATGATGTCATAATTCTAATTTTAATTTATTTTTTTTCTTTTCTTTTTCACTCATTTTTAATTTAATTTTCAGCAATATTTATTCATATTTTATGTCATATAAATTATTTACTTATTGGACAAGTTGGTCAAAAATCGTCTCTGAAGGCAAAATGATTAAAATGCCCTCCATTTAGCTTAAGGAGCCAAAACTGTCTGTACCGATCTTAAAAATTCTTCTAATCTTTTCTTGGAATTCTAATGCTACCTAAGGCACCATAACTCTTTTCTGGCATCCCAGAAATTATTTCACAGGGTTCCCTTCGGGTTTAGGGTTACTAACTGTCTTCACCGCAACTTCCCATTTGGTAACCCATCACCGAGGCATTGGCTCATTTAACTTTGTTGTATTTCATTTCTAAAATTTTTCCTTAATTTTTCCTTACTATTATTTGTTCTGTTTATGACTCCTCACTCTAGTCTAATTTTTGTTCCAGACATCCTAGCTGTCTGAACAAACATTGGTCACTAGAACAGTCGAATGCACGGATTAGCTAAAGTAAGGGTGTTAGGTAATCTGTACATTCTATTATTCTGGTGATTAATGTCTGTTTGGATAGCCAGAATGTCTAGAACTATATTTAAACTAGAGTGAGGAGTCATAAATAATTTAAATAATGACAAGAAAAATTTAAGAAAAAAAATTAAGAAATGAAATGCAAAGAGGTTAAATGAGCCGGAGCTATGGCGATGGGTAACCCTAACGGGAAACTACTGTAAAGACAGTTAGCAACTCTAGACCCATGGGGAACCCTACGAAATAATTTTTGGGACTTAAGTAAAGGATTTTTGAGGCTTAGATAACAATAGAATGCCAAGAAAATACAAGAAAAATTATGTAAATTGGTATAGATAATTTTAGCTCATTAAACAAAATGAAGGGCATTTTGGTCATTTCACCTTTAGAGATGATTTTTAACCAACTTGTTCATTTAAGTAAGTGAGATTTATGTCATAAAATATGAATAAATATTGATAAAATTTAATTAGAAATGAGTAGGGAAGAGAGGAAAAGAAATAAAAACAAATGAAATTTAAATCCTAATTATGACATAATAATGATGTCATTAAAATTGACTAACCAATAAACATAAGACAACCACTTACAAAAAGCATAAAAGGAAGTAAATAAAACAAAAATTCACTCATCTTCTTCCATTTATCCCAAGTTGGCCGAACCATATCCCAAACCTTCTTCCTCTATTGTTGAGCGCCTTTAGCTCATAAAACCTTAAATTATCACCATATTTTTCTTATGTGCCAACACTAAAAATTATCTTAGAGACTTACTAAGGTGATTGGCTATCAAGAAAGTGAAGGAAAATTGAAGTTTGGCTAAGAGAAAATTCTACCCTTCTAAGGTTAGTGCTAAATTCTTACTTCTTCCTCTTCTAATTATGAAAATAAAGTGAATTACACTAGAATTACATGATAAATGATGAAATTGATGGATATATGTTAGACTAAGAATCCAGCCAGCTTATGGAGGAGTAAGATTTGAAGTGTTTTATTGCAAATAAAATTGATAACTTGCTTGAGTATGATGATAAGTATAGTTAGTATGTTTAATTGGTATGTGTTGTATGAATTTTGAATTTGGAGTTAGGGTTTTGAGGAGAAAATTGGGGATTTGTTAAACTGTTGCTGAATTGATATTGTTGAGATCAATTATGGACTATTTGAAGTGCATGAAATGTGATTTGAGGTTGATAGTAGTGTGGAATGGTGGTATTAGGAGTGTTGTATTTATATAGGATTTTCTGGACCTTGAGTCCAGTGTGGTTTTTAGGCCATAAATAGAGTTGTATTACTCTAATTGGTGTGAGGCCAATTAGAGATGAAACCTAAGACAATTTGCCACATTTTTCATGTAGAGACTCTGCCCAGAAACTTAACCCAAAATGACCAGAAATTAGCTTGAATCTGGGTAATCATATGCTAGACCTGGAAAAATGACCATATGAACAGTAAATGTTCAAATAGCCATAACTCACTCTATGAAGGTCAGAATGACCTCATTTTTGAACCATTGGAAAGCTTAGACAAAGGAGAACATTTCCTATGAAGAACTTAAAGCCCAGTTCTGACCCAAACCTAATCAAATTGCTAACCAAATTTAGCATATCAAAACTGCCAGGACCAAAACTGATATAGAAATTCTGGACTTTAGGCCATCCGACTAGTTGTGGCAAAAATGCCATAACTTACTCTAAAAAACTGAAAATGTAGTGAAACCAAATCCAAAATCTTCATAAGACCTAGAACTATAATTTTTATGCTTTGACCAAAACCTAGAACCTAATGGAATTAGGAGAAATTGCTAGGACAAGTTAGTTTTCAAAATCCTAAAATTTAATCCAATAGACACTTGACCCCCAGAATAGTATTTAGATCATATCTCCCATTAGGAAACTCCAATTGAGACGAGCCAAATTGCTCTGGAAACTTGAGAAATAGGACTCCAATCTTGATTCAGGAATGTTCCTCAAAATTTGAGTGCAAGGACCCTAAAATGGGATCCAAAGATGCTGACCTGAACCTGAAAACCTGAAGGCATAGGGTTTAGGAGTCCAGGTCAGTTAATTGGCTATAGTTCACTCTCCATAAGTACAAAAATTATGATTTTTGAACCTGAGTGACCTTAAGACATAGGGTAACAACTCATATGAAGGATAGTAGGTCTAAAAATGACTGTAACATGCCCAAATAATTAGACAAAATTGGATTTTAGAATCTGCCTATATCTAGAACAAGAAAGGGTTAATGAACCAATTGTAATAATTTGACCATAACTTGAGCTAAAAAACTTCAAATTGAATGATTCAAAAAAAAAAAAGTTTAAATTTAAGACAATAAGGAACAACTTCCATGAAGGAAGTATGGCCAAATGGACTATGCATCTTGGCCAAATTGCTAGAGGAAACTAAGGCATAAATCTGAAATCCAAGAAAATGTTAGGGATGACTTGAAATATGAATGATAACCACTTAAGTGACTAAATGAATGTCTAATTCATGTGAATAGGTAGTTAGGGCTTGTACTCTATCACCAGTGAAACTCATAATATATTAGCAATACAACTTGAATTATGAAATGTGATTCACATAAAGGAATCGTTAAATGTAAAAATGAGGTGAAACCATAATTAGAACTTATGTTCCCATTGCAAATAGAATAATAATACCTTGTACAATAAATGGTACAAGAGTGGAAATAATGTGAATTATAAACACTTAGTATTTAAAACACTTTTTTTGAATTGTGAATGATAATTCATATAAATATTGTAATGAATAAATAAATCATATGAATGATATGATGAATACATGAATTATGTCAAAAAAAAATGTAGTATGGAAATTTATGCTCCCACTAGGAATAGAATTTAAATGCTATAAAATATTAATAAAACATATAATAAAGTAATGAAACATAGGAATACTTAATGCTACTAATGTGCCCATATATTGCCTAGACACGTGTGTCAGATTGGATAGCCAATAGGGGATTAATTGAGTAGTACTGCGTAAGGCTTTATGCTCATATTTATGGATTTATGCCTGCATTTATGGCTTGTATGCTCGCATTTATGGCTAGTATGCCCAACTATTTGTTACCATGGCTTCTTAGCTATATTGATTGGATATGTGATTGATGTTATGCATCACATGGTATGACGGCGTGAGGCACCATAGTGTCTAGTGTCAGCTATATTGATTGCATACGTGGTTAACGTTCTGCATCCCATGGTATGATGACCTGATGTAACACCCCTATGTTCGGTAGTGCGTTCTACTGTTCCGGTGGCCAGTGTTATCCGGACAGCTATGATGCCTAGAACTACACTTCGTTGTGAGTGAGGAGACATAAAATAATGAAATACAAGAAGAGAAAACACAAGAAAAACAAAGGAAAAATAATAGCAAAGAAATGTAACCAAGTTAAGCGAGCCGAGAACCCTAGCGATGGGTGACCGCACCGGGAAGTCACGGCGTGGACCGTTGACTAGCCACGGATGCGGGAACCTCAAAAATATTTTAGGACTTAAAGAGACATCAATTGAAGTATAAATATCATTAGAAATATCAAAGATAAATTAAATAATTAGTACAAGGAAAAGTGAGAAATCGAAAAACAGACAAAACCCGGTGTTACCGAAAAATCGGGAATGCAACCCGAACAGGGGCATTGTGGTCATTTGACATCCCTAATTGTCTTTTGACCTAAATGACCATTAAAAATAAATAATATACACTTGGAAAATATAATGAAAAATTAAATTGGTGGTATATAAAGTAAATAGCAAAAATTATGGGTTTAATGTGGAATAAATGAGAATTAAACATATAAAATGAATTAATTTGTGTGAGTGGACCACTATGGAATAAATTAAGAGCTAAATGGGCAGGTGTACACCTATTATACAATCTGCATCTTCATCTTCCTTACTTGGTTCATCCATGCCGAAATGAAGAATTGAAAACCTCCATTGCCGTTTTGCATAAAGCTTCATCAACCTCCTTCAATTCACCTCCAAACACCTAGGTTGTTTCATTAAAGATTACCTCCAAATCACAAGAAAGAGTTTGATAGAAAAATCAAGGAAGTTTAGTGAAGGTTTAACAAGTCCTAACAATGGGTAAGTTTGTATTTTTGAATATTGCTTTGTTAAAGTTTGAAAACATGTTATGGGTGTTTGCTTTGTGAAGAAATTTTAAAGTTTTGAGGAGTTCTTGATATATCCAATTTTGGACAGCCATGGAGTTTTATATTTAATGAAGTATTCTTACATATATTTGATGTGAATTTATGTTGAGTAGGGTGAATTAATGTCCTAGTAAGTTATTTCCATGTATATGTAGTGATTGTGCATTTGGAATTGAAGTGGAAGAAACTATGGGGAATTTTCGCAATGTGAAGCATTCGGCAGCCTTGAGACTCCTTGATGAATGTTTAAATTCATGAAGATATTGGGTGAATTGTGACATTGAGGATTGATGAATATGTATGTAAATTGGTTGTGGAAATTGTATGTAATAATTAGGAGTGGTTATGTGTATATATTGTTTTATTTGGACTTTGTGAATTAGAATTTCATTTGGTGTATTGAGGATATTTTTATTCTGCCCAAAGTGATTTTAATGTGAAGTGGTAAATGGTTTTGGTAATGTACCAAATCAGAATTGGTAAGGGGAGTGGACTTATAGCAAGTAAATGCGCAATTGATAGATGTTAAGCAATGTGTTTAAGGGCAGTATGCATTTTAGCCCATAACACTAAATGTGTAACTCCAATTGGTATGAGACCAATTGGAGGTGAAACTAGGCACAAAATGTGCCAACTTTCATGAAGGAAACATACCAAAATTCTGCTTGCAAGGTAGCTTGAAAAATGACCAAATCCGGATTAAGTGAAAGTGAGGCCTGAAAACTGACCATTTGGGCAGCAGTTAGTGTTTAGGCCATAACTCACTCAAAACAGGTCCAATTGACCTGAAATTTTAACCATGAATAGTTAAGGTCCATATCTACAAGTCTTATGAAGAAACCAAAGCCCAAAAACGACCATAAGCAAGTCAAACAGCTTGCACAAGTTCGTGTCCAAAAACTGGCCGAACCAAAGTTGACCAAAGTTGACCTAAAATGACCAAATTTGATGCCATTTGACCAGCAATAGTAAAATGACCATAACTTGGTCTACATAACTCATAATGACCTAAAACTTTTCCCCGCGTTCCATAAGACATAGATCTACAAGTTTGTAGTTTTGACCGAAACCCGAAAACCGAGGGAACTAGGTCGTCTGGCTAGGTCAAACTAGTATCCCGGAATCCAGCAAGTTGCAATAAAATGCACTAAACAAGGAAATGAAATTGGTAACATGTACCAACTCTAAAAGACTATCGAATGTGATATATTAGTAACACTAAAACCTAATTTACCTAGAACGCATCGAGGATCGATATATTAGGTGATTAAGCAAATAATAGCTTTCAGTGAATTATTTATCAAACATTATCGATAGAGACAGTTTAATTTAGTACTGAAACACTGCAAATTGTGTTTCTCAGTTAGTAAAGACTCAGGGAAAGGGAAAGAAACACTGAGTCCAGACCAGGAGATAAGTATCAGAGGTTTGTGCACAACAACTATTTCTTTTGAATTTTTCAATTGAAATGAATTATGACTATTTGTACATTATTGTTTTAAATTGTGGAAATGTGTTTGAATGGATATTTATTGCTTGAAAAGCATTGTAAATAGTTTGAAATTGTGTAAAATTGTTTGAATGATATTGATGGATACTTATTAATTGAAAAGCATTGGAAATGGTTTGAAACCACAGCTATCATGTATATTGATTGTATTCCTCACTAGCTTGTCTAGTGGGACGAATTGAATTCCCTCTTTGGCTGAAGTGTTGAGGTGTGTGCCTGTTGAGGACGAATTGGATGAGTACTCATATTTTTGCTAGCTAGCTATGTTATTCCTCATTAGTCATCGACTTTTGGGACGAATTGAATACCTCATTAGCCATCGGCTTTTGGGACGAACTGAACTTTGGAACATGATTAAGCTGTGTTTGATTTATTGATTTGTATTATGAGATTGTGAAATGGAGTTAAATCCTTATTGACATTTACTGTCTTTTGAAGTTAACTATGTTTTGATCTCTGAGATTTATTGTGACATTGTGTTAAATTCCTTCTGACACTCGTTGTCTTAAATTTAACTATGATTTTACATATCCATCATTTAAATGATTTATGAATTGTGATTTAAGTTGTATTTGGTTAATGTTGTGCACCACTGAGACATTGTCTCAGCGATAGCTTTATTCTTTGTCATGAGATTGACAGACAGCAGACGTGCCAGACTAGGCTGCTAGTACCTCCAGCGAGAGATTTTCGGGTATAATGAGTATACCACATTTGCATTTTGTACTATAATGTATGACCACTGTATGTACATATTTTTTTTGGTTTTGAGCAGTTGTAAATTCAAATTGTACCTTGAAGTTGTAAAATAATTATGAGTTATTTTGGCTTGTAAAAATTGTATTATATTTTTTGTATCTCAGTCTTTGAAAAATCACAGTGGATTTGAGTTAAGAAATATGTTGTGTTGAGAAAAATATTGGAGTTGAGATTTGGAAATATATTGAAGTGCTTTTTACAGGTTTTCTGAAGAATTGTTTTATCCAAAATACAGATGGCACTCTGCCAAAATTTTTACAAAAATTCCAAATAATTCAAATGTGTTAGTTCTATCACTTCAGTTCAAAAAGGTTTTTAACACCTGTAAATAGTGCTCACCACTGTAAAAGAAGTAAGAAAAGTTTTTAAAATCCCTTGTAGTGTATTTAATGGGTTATCGATGAAGCGGAGTTGGTAATTCATTATGTATACTACGGGATCATGTTATGCCTTACAGAGGGGTAGGGTGTGACATGTTTTAGTGGTATCAGAGCAAAGTTTTTAAATTTTGTTTTCACATGTTACTTGAATATTCTTTCTTCATAGTACAACTGATCAATATCATTGTTTAATACATACAGTACATTACGTTATAAATATGCACTAACGGGAGGAAATCTCCCTGTGTTATTTGTTCCGGAGATCTAAAATCCTCGCATTGACTATGGAAGAGGGTGATCGTTCAGTCAATCAATCTATTGAGGCTGAGGTGCAAGGGGATGCCCCAGGCCTACATAATGTCGGTGGTTCAAGAGCACCACCACAATTTCTGCAATTTCGATTCACTCAAGCGGATGGTCGCTATGTTCCAACAAATGGCTGGTAATGTGCCTACTCAAGTCCCAATACAGACACCAGTGGTACAACCACAATCTCCTACTAGGCAGTATGACAAATTGATGAAGTATGGGGCTACAGAGTTTAAGGGGACAGTAGATCCTCTAGAAGCTGAACAATGGTTAGAGAGGATGGATAGGGTATTCAAGAAATTGCATTGCACGGAAGAGCTCAAATTTGAATACTCTGTATCTTTGTTACAGGGGGATGCTTATGACTGGTGGAAAACCATTCCCCACAATCTGGTAGAACCTGCAGTGCTAACATGGAATGACTTTCTCAGGGAATTCAGACAGAAATATGTCCCTGATGCTTATGTAGACCAGAAGTTACAAGAATTCCTAAGTCTGAAACAGGGGAACAGATCAGTGGCTGAGTATGAAAGAGAATTTTCCCGCCTGAGCCATTACGCAGTAAGTTTACTTTCTACCAACAGGGAGAGATGTAAGAGGTTTGAAACCGGCTTGAAGCCCAGTATCAGATTACAAGTAGTCGGCTTCAAACACACTTACTTCTTTGAACTTATTTCTCAAGCTCTAGAGTTAGAAAGAATTGAGTCTGAAGCTGCTCTTGAGAAAAAGAAATCAGAGAAGACAGAGAAAGAGGGAAAATCAGTAGAACAGAGTTCCAGTGGTCCTACTGGAAAGAGGAAGAACTATGGGGGACACAGCAGAGGTGGCAAGAAATATGGTAGGGGAAGATATTCAGGACAGAAGCCTCCCCTATCTGGTCAGCAGAGTACCAGAGGTTCCTATCCTCCCCGCCAATGTGAAACTTGTGGAAGAAATCATAGTGGGATATGCTACAAGGCTATTGGAGCCTGTTATAACTGTGGAGGCACAGGACACTTTGCTAAGGACTGCACCAGTAGTTGCAGAGTTAGACCACCTCCTACAACTTCAGAAGGGTCAATTCAGAGCCCTGTCACTAGAAGTTCACAACCACCCAGCAGAGGTAGAGGCAGGGGTAAAGGTAGCCCAGCAGGCAGCCAAGGCACAGTGAAACAATCAGAGCATGACAGTGCTCCAGTCAGAATGTATGCAATGAGACAGAGGGAAGAGGCCGAGACATCTGATGTTGTGGCTGGTACCTTCTCAACTCTTAATCAGAATGTGTTTGTGTTATTTGATCCGGGTTCTACCCATTCTTTTGTGAGTGCTAGCATCATTGATTGCATTGCTGTTCCATGTACAAAAATGGACTTTGAGGTGCTAGTAACAAGTCCGTTAGGACAGGAAGTCAGGGTTAATAGAATGTATAGAGATTGTCCTTTGGTGATCCAAGGACACACTTTCCTGTCTGATTTCATTGAAATGCCCTTCAAAGATTATGATATCATCTTGGGCATGGATTGGTTAGCTAGGCATCATGCCATGATTGACTGTAGGCTGAATACAGTCACTTTTGGCCTTCCTCTGTACAGTGATGTGGTAATATATTGGGAAAGGCAGTTATTGCCATCAAACATCATTTCGGCTGCACTAGCCAGAAAAATTATCAGAAAGGGGTGTGAAGCCTACTTGGCACATGTGGTAGACACCCAAGTGGGGAGTCCAGCATTGAAGGACATCCCTACAGTACATGACTTTCCAGATGTGTTTCCTGATGAATTGCCAGGATTACCTCCGGAAAGAGAAGTGCAGTTTGAAATTAATGTTATGCCTGGTGTGGAACCAATCTCCATAACGCCATACAGAATGGCACCAGCAGAGTTGAAGGAGTTGAAGATACAATTGCAAGAACTACTTGAAAAGGGCTTCATCTGCCCTAGTGTGTCACCTTGGGGAGCACCAGTCTTGTTTGTTAAGAAGAAGGACGGTACTCTCCGCTTATGCATTGACTACCAACAGTTGAATAAGGTGACAATAAAGAACAGATATCCATTGCCTCGCATTGATGATCTGTTTGATCAGTTGAAGAGTGCAGCTGTATTCTCCAAAATTGATTTGCGATCTGGTTATTATCAGTTGAAGGTGCAAGAGCAGAGTATTCCAAAAACTGCTTTCAGAACTCGGTATGGCCACTATGAGTTTCTAGTAATGCCATTCGAGTTAACAAATGCTCCAGCTGCTTTTATGGATCTGATGAACCCTATCTTCAGACCATATCTTGATCAATTTGTGGTGGTGTTTATTGATGACATTTTGATATATTCAAAGAATGCAGAGGAGCATGACAGACATCTGCGGATTGTACTGCAGACTTTAAGGGAGAAACAACTATACGCCAAATTGTTGAAATGTGAATTTTGGCTGAAAGAAATCTCCTTTTTGGGACATGTTGTGTCAGCTAAAGGGATCAAGGTAGATTCCAGCAAGGTAAAAGCTATCCTTAATTGGAAGCCGCCCAGGAACATTACAGAAATTCGCAGTTTTCTGGGTCTAGCTGGATATTATCGCCGGTTTGTAAAGGGGTTTTCTATGTTATCTTCTCCACTGACCAAACTGCTTCGGAAAGATGTAAAATTTCAGTGGACTGATAAATGCCAGCAAAGTTTTGATGAGTTGAAGAGGTGTTTGACTGAAGCTCCAGTCCTCACTTTACCTACTCCGGGTAAAGAATACACAGTTTATAGTGATGCTTCTCACAATGGGTTAGGCTGTGTACTGATGCAAGATCAAAATGTCATTGCTTATGCATCACGCTAGCTGAAACTGCATGAGAGGAACTACCCAACACATGATCTGGAGTTAGCAGCTATTGTTTTTGCTCTGAAGATCTAGAGACACTATTTGTATGGGGAGAAATGCTACATTTACACAGATCACATGAGCTTGAAGTATTTGGGCACCCAGAAGGAATTGAATTTGAGGCAGAGGAGATGGTTAGAACTCATCAAAGATTATGATTGCTTAATAGACTATCAGCCAGGGAAAGCAAATATGGTGGCTGACGCCTTAAGTCGCAAGACTATGGCAAATCTCAGAGTTTCTCCTTTGTCCATGGTATATGAATTGAAAGCACAGCATGCCAGTTTAGAGATTGATGATGAGGGACAGACAGTAGTTGCATGGCATGTACAGCCAGTGTTGATTGATCAAATCAGAATGGCTGCTCAGAGTGATGAAAAATATCAGAAGCTACTGAAAGAAGTTCGGCAGGGTAAGAAACCTGAATTCTCTGTGAGAGATGATGGTTTATTGCTACATCAAGGCAGAATGTGCGTTCCTAATGATGTTGAATTGAGACAAATCATTATAAAGGAAGCACATGAGTCTCCATTTGCTATGCACCCTGGTGGAACTAAAATGTACAGAGGGCTGAAAGAGCATTATTGGTGGATGGGCATGAAAAGGGATATAGCTGAGTTAGTTTCCAAATGCCTAACTTGTCAGCAAGTAAAGGCAGAACATCAAGTTCCAGCTGGTTTGTTACATCCTTTGTCAGTACCAGAGTGGAAATGGGAACGAATAACTATGGATTTTGTTACAGGACTTCCAAGGACACAGAGTAGTCATGATGCAGTATGGGTTATAGTTGACAGATTGACCAAGTCTGCTCACTTTTTGCCAGTTCGGATGGATTATAGCCTGGAAAGATTGGCCAGATTGTACATATATGAGATTGTAAAATTGCATGGAGTGCCAGTATCAATTGTGTCTGACAGAGATCCTAGGTTCACTTCTAGATTCTGGGGTAGTCTTCAGAGAGCACTAGGAAATAGATTGAACTTCAAAGACATTCCACCCACGCATGATGGCCGCCTAAAAGGTTTATTCAGATATTGGAGGATATGCTACGAGCTTGTGTGATTGAATTTGAAGGTAGTTGGGATACACACTTGCCTTTGATTGAGTTTGCTTATAACAACAGCTACCAATCAAGCATTGGGATGCCTCCATATGAAGCATTGTATGGCAGGAAGTGCAGAACTCCCTTATGTTGGGATGAAGTAGGTGAAAGGAAGATGATTGGGCCAGAAATTGTTCAGCAGACAGAGGAAAAGATCAGATTGATTAGAGATAGACTCAAGGCTGCATCAGACCGTCAGAAGTCCTATGTTGATTTGAAAAGAAGAGATATTGAATATGCAGTGGGTGATAAGGTATTCCTTAAAGTTTCTCCTTGGAAGAGGATTATGAGATTTGGCAGAAAGGAGAAACTGAGTCCTCGTTTCATCGGACCATATGATGTTCTGGAAAGAGTGGGTCCTTTGGCATACCGGTTGGCATTACCTCTAGAACTAGCAAGGATACACAGTGTCTTCCATGTGTCCATGTTAAGGAGGTACAGATCTGACCCATCTCATGTACTATCAGTTGAAGAGATTGAGGTAAATCCAGACCTCTCATATGAGGAAGAACCCATAAAAATTCTGGCTTATGAGGTGAAGCAGCTGAGGAACAAACAGATACACCTGGTTAAAGTGCTGTGGAACCATCATTCAGGCCAGGAAGCTACTTGGGAACGTGAAGAGGATATGAGGAGACAGCACCCACAGCTGTTCAGAGACTAATGCCAGGTAAAATTTCGAGACGAAATTTATTTAAGGGGGGGAGAATTGTAACACCCCTATGTTCGGTAGTGCGTTCTACTGTTCCGGTGGCCAGTGTTATCCGGACAGCTAGGATGCCTAGAACTACACTTCGTTATGAGTGAGGAGACATAAAATAATGAAATACAAGAAGAGAAAACACAAGAAAAACAAAGGAAAAATAATAGCAAAGAAATGTAACCAAGTTAAGCGAGCCGAGAACCCTAGCGATGGGTGACCGCACCGGGAAGTCACGGCGTGGACCGTTGACTAGCCCTGGACTGCGGGGAACCCTGGAAAATATTTTTAGGACTTAAAGAGACATCAATTGAAGTATAAATATCATTAGAAATATCAAAGAAAAATTAAATAATTAGTACAAGGAAAAGTGAGAAATCGAAAAACAGACAAAACCCGGTGTTACCGAAAAATCGGGAATGCAACCCGAACAGGGGCATTGTGGTCATTTGACATCCCTAATTGTCTTTTGACCTAAATTTCCATTAAAAATAAATAATATTACACTTGGAAAATATAATGAAGAACTAAATTGGTGGTATATAAAGTAAATAGCAAAAATTATGGGTTTAATGTGGAATAAATGAGAATTAAACATATAAAATGAATTAATTTGTGTGAGTGGACCACTATGGAATAAATTAAGAGCTAAATGGGCAGGTGTACACCTATTATACAATCTGCATCTTCATCTCCCTCACTTGGTTCATCCATGCCGAAATGAAGAATTGAAAACCTCCATTGCCGTTTTGCATAAAGCTTCATCAACCTCCTTCAATTCACCTCCAAACACCTAGGTTGTTTCACTAAAGATTACCTCCACGTCACAAGGAAGAGTTTGATAGCAAAATCAAGGAAGTTTAGTGAAGGTTTAACAAGTCCTAACAATAGGTAAGTTTGTATTTTTGAATATTGCTTTGTTAAAGTTTGAAAACATGTTATGGGTGTTTGCTTTGTGATGAAATTTTAAAGTTTTGAGGAGTTCTTGATATATCCAATTTTGGACAGCCATGGAGTTCTATATTTAATGAAGTATTCTTACATATATTTGATGTGAATTTATGTTGAGTAGGGTGAATTAATGTCCTAGTAAGTTATTTCCATGTATATGTGGTGATTGTGCATTTGGAATTGAAGTGGAAGAAACTATGGGGAATTTTCGCAATGTGAAGCATTCGGCAGCCTTGAGACTCCTTGATGAATGTTTAAATTCATGAAGATATTGGGTGAATTGTGACATTGAGGATTGATGAATATGTATGTAAATTGGTTGTGGAAATTGTATGTAATAATTAGGAGTGGTTATGTGTATATATTGTTTTATTTGGACTTTGTGAATTAGAGTTTCATTTGGTGTATTGAGGATATTTGTATTCTGCCCAAAGTGATTTTAATGTGAAGTGGTAAATGGTTTTGGTAATGTACCAAATCAGAATTGGTAAGGGGAGTGGACTTATAGCAAGTAAATGTGCAATTGATAGATGTTAAGCAATGTGTTTAAGGGCAGTATGCATTTTAGCCCATAACACTAAATGTGTAACTCCAATTGGTATGAGACCAATTGAAGGTGAAACTAGGCACAAAATGTGCCAACTTTCATGAAGGAAACATACCAAAATTCTGCTTGCAAGGTAGCTTGAAAAATGACCAAATCCGGATTAAGTGAAAGTGAGGCCTGAAAACTGACCATTTGGGCAGCAGTTAGTGTTTAGGCCATAACTCACTCAAAACAAGCCCAATTGACCTAATCTTTTAACCATGAATAGTTAAGGTCCATATATACAAGTCTTATGAAGACACCAAAGCCCAGAAATGACCATAAGCAAGTCAAACAGCTTGCACAAGTTCGGGTCCAAAAACTGGCCGAACCAAAGTTGACCAAAGTTGACCTAAAATGACCAAATTTGATGCCATTTGACCAGCAATAGTAAAATGACCATAACTTGGTCTACATAACTCAGAATGACCTAAAATTTTGCCCCGCGTTCCATAAGACATAGATCTACAAGTTTGTAGTTTTGATCGAAACCCGAAAACCGAGGGAACTAGGTCGTCCGGCTAGGTTAAACTAGTATCTCGGAATCCAGCAAGTTGCAATAAAATGCACTAAACAAGGAAATGAAATTGGTAACATGTACCAACCCTAAAAGACTATCGAATGTGACATATTAGTAACACTAAAACCTAATTTACTTAGAACGCATCGAGGATCGATATATTAGGTGATTAAGCAAATAATAGCTTTCAGTGAATTATTTATCAAACATTATCGATAGAGACAGTTTAATTTAGTACTGAAACACTTCAAATTGTGTTTCTCAGTTAGTAAAGACTCAGGGAAAGGGAAAGAAACACTGAGTCCAGACCAGGAGACAATTATCAGAGGTTTGTGCACAACAACTATTTCTTTTGAATTTTTCAATTGAAATGAATTATGACTATTTGTACATTATTGTTTTGAATTGTGGAAATGTGTTTGAATGGATATTTATTGCTTGAAAAGCATTGTAAATGGTTTGAAACTATGTAAAATTGTTTGAATGATATTGATGGATACTTATTAATTGAAAAGCATTGGAAATGGTTTGAAACCACAGCTATCATGTATATTGATTGTATTCCTCACTAGCTTGTCTAGTGGGACGAATTGAATTCCCTCTTTGGCTGAAGTGTTGAGGTGTGTGCCTGTTGAGGACGAATTGGATGAGTACTCATATTTTTGCTAGCTAGCTATGTTATTCCTCATTAGTTATCGACTTTTGGGACGAATTGAATACCTCATTAGCCATCGACTTTTGCTGAACTTTGGAACATGATTAAGCTGTGTGTGATTTATTGATTTGTATTATGAGATTGTGAAATGGAGTTAAATCCTTATTGAAATTTACTGTCTTTTGAAGTTAAATATGTTTTGATCTCTGAGATTTATTGTGATATTGTGTTAAATTCCTTCTGACACTCGTTGTCTTAAATTTAACTATGATTTTACATATCCATCATTTAAATGATTTATGAATTGTGATTTAAGTTGTATTTGGTTAATGTTGTGCACCACTGAGACATGGTCTCAGCGATAGCTTTTTATTGCTGTCACAGGTAGACAGACAGACAGAGCAGCAGACTAGGCTGCTAGTACCTCCAGCGAGAGATTTTTGGGTATAATGAGTATACCACATTTGCATTTTGTAATCAGAATGTATGACCACTGTATGTACATATTTTTTTTTGTTTTGAGCAGTTGTAAATTCAAATTGTACCTTGAAGTTGTAAAATAATTATGAGTTATTTTGGCTTGTAAAAATTGTATTATATTTCTTGTATCTCAGTCTTTGAAAAATCACTGTGGATTTGAGTTGAGAAATATGTTGTGTTGAGAAAAATATTGGAGTTGAGATTTGGAAATATATTGAAGTGCTTTTTACAGGTTTTCTGAAGAACTGTTTTATCCAAAATACAGATGGCACTCTGCCAAAATTTTTATAGAAATTCCAAATAATTCAAATGTGTTAGTTCTATCACTTCAGTTCAAAAAGGTTTTTAACACCTGTAAATAGTGCTCACCACTATAAAAGAAGTAAGAAAAGTTTTTAAAATCCCTTGTAGTGTATTTAATGGGTTATCAGTAGACGGAGTTGGTAATTCATTAGGTATACTACGGGATCATGTTATGCCTTGCAGAGGGGTAGGGTGTGACACCTGAGACACCATGGCATCCAGTGCCAAGGACCCACGTATCTAGTTTAGTCAGCCTATCATAGGTTACTTCGGCAATGAAATAAGTTAAAAATATTAAAAATTAAACAAATAAATGAGAAATATCTAAAATGAACTAGATTAGTTGCTAAAAATTTAATTGTTATGAAATGATCCAAAACATATAGAAAATGTTAAATAATAAAAGACTAATAAAATAAGTATAGCTTAATTTGTAACACCCCTATATTCGGTAGTGCATTCTACTGTTCCGATGACTAGTGTCTATCCGGACAGCTAGAATGCCTAGAACTACACTTAAATGTTAGTGAGGAAACATAACTAATGAAATACAATAGAGAAAAATACAAGAAAAACAAAGGAAAAATAAGAGCAATAAAATGTGACTAAGTTAAATGAGCCAAAAACCATAGCGATGGGTAACCGTACTGGGAAGTTGCGGCGTGGACCGTTGACTAGCCCTGGACCGCGGGGAACCCTAAAAAATATTTTAAAGACTTAAATAAATATTTATTGAGGTGTAATTGATTTAAAACTTAAATAAACATTTATTGAGCTGTAATTGACATTGGGAATGTCAACGAAAATTTAGTAAGTCAATATAAACAAAAACAAAAATTAAAGAAATCGGCGGGTCAAGAAATTAATTGGTAGTACCGAAAAATTTGAAATGCAACCCAAGGGGGGCATTTTAGTCAATTAACATCCCGAGTTTTCTTTTGACCTAAATGTCCATTAAAAAATAAGTGATATTAAACATTGAAAATGTCATCAAAATAAAAAAAGTGGTACCTAATATAATTAGTGAAAGTGTGGTGGCAAATTTGCAAAATTGTGAAACTTTAATTAATTAAACCATAAACTAAGTTAGTACTCCACTAAGGGGAATTAGTGGACATATAATATAGCATATTTGGGACAGAAAATCTGTCATCTTCAACCTCACCTCAAACCAGCCAAAACCTCACAAGAAAATCCTTTATGGCCAAACCTTGAAGGACCTCCATGCATCCATGATCCGACCATAAAAACCTCAAGTCTCCTTCATTAAAAATTGCCTATACACCTTGGGGAGAAGATAGGGAACAAGAAAGAAGAGTTTTAGTGGAGTTTTGAGGAAGTCCATAAGAGGTAAGTATCCATTTCTTCTTCCTTCCTTTGTTAAAGTTTGTGTTGATTTTGTGGTGGGTGGATTTATGAAGAAATATTGAGGTTTTGATGAATTAGGGTTGTAACACCCTCACTGTAGCAATTCTGTACATTCTACTATTCCGGTAACCGGTGTCCATCTGGACAGTTAGAACGTCTGCAAAAATATTTAGACTAGAGTAAGGAGTCATAAATAACTCAAATAATAATAAGAAAAATTTAGAAAAAATTTTACAAATAAAATACAACCAAGTTAAATGAGCCGGTGCCCTAGCGATGGGTAACCTAGTTGGAAGTTGCGGTCTTCACAGCTAGAAGCTCTAAACCTCAGAGAAAATTCATGAAATAATTTTTGGCACTCCAGAGAAAAGTCATTGAGGTTTCTATGGCATTAGAATGCCAAGAAAATACTTAGAAAATTTTTTCGACGCATGCACGATTTTGGCTTAATAAGCCAAACGAAGGGCATTTTGGTTATTTCGTCTTCAGAGATGATTTTTGACCGACTTGTCCAGTTAAGTAAATAATTATTATGAAATAAAATATGAATAAATATTGCTAAAAATTGAATTGAAAATGAGTAGAAAAGAAAAAGGAAAGAAAATGAATTAAATAGGAATTGTAACATCACTATGATGTCATTAAAACACTTCCATCCAATCCCATTGTAACACCTACTTATAAAGCTAATTAAAAGAGATTAAATTGAGTAAAATTAGAACACAATTCTGCACTCATCTTCCCCATTCAGCTGGCACACTTTTCTCTCAACCTCCATGAGTGTTGTTTCATCTCTTTCTTCCATTCCCATGAGTTCTCATTACAAAACGCTAAGCATCTTTCATTAAAACTTGTCTACACTTCTTGGCAAAGTGTTTGGCTGCCAAGAAAAGCCAAGAAAGTGAAGGAAAATTTTAGATAGGATGAAGGAAAATTCTGCTCACACAAGGGTTAGTGCTTTATCCTTCTTCTTTTCTTTAGATTTTATGTTAGTCTCATGAATTATGCTAGGAAATTGAGAAATTGAGTAAATATGTGCATGTTTGGGCCTCTAAAAATTTTGGCAGCTTTATGGGGGGCAGTAGTTCTGATTATTTTGATGGATTAAAGTGGATTAGAGATAGTGTTTGAAGTGTATATGTAGAGTGATAATGAATTAACATGTTTAATTGAAGTATGTGCATGAATGGACATTTGAAAACTAGGGTTTGAGGCATGAAGTTAGGGTTTTGCTCATGTGTTGGTGAATGGAAGTCCTTTTAGTCAATTAGTAGCCATTTGGCTGTGTTTTATGAGGAATTGAAGTGAATTATGGCTTTGCATTTTAGGTTGGGTATGCTGCCTCATAGGACCTACAGGTCTAGATGTGAGTCCAGCATGTTTGGGCAGCTATAACTTGAGTTGTGTAGGTTCAATTGGTACAAGGCTAATTGGACATGAAATTAGACACATAATGGCACAACTTTGATGAAGGAACCCTGTCCAGAAACAAAACTTAGAATGCCCTAAAAATTGACCAAATCCGAATAGGACCAATTCTACCTGGGCAAAATAACTAAATGAATAGTGTTCATTTATTTGGTCATAACTCAGTGTAGAAAGGTCCAATTGACCTGAATTTTTACCAATAGAAAGCTGAGACATAGACCTACAACTTTTATACAGAAAACAAACCCAAATTTTGACCATAACTTACCAAAAACAGACCTATAGTCAGTGTATAAAAACTGCAGAATTGATTCTGCCCAGAAATTTTGGAAAAATTGCAATCCAGCTAGTTATGGTGTTTTGGCCATAACTTGAGCTACAAAACTCCAAATGGAGTGATTCAAAAAAGGAAATTAAACTAGATACATAAAGGAACAACTTTCGTGAAGAAAGATTAGCCAAATTCTCACTTTAGCATAAACCAATGAAACAGTAAACATAGGACATAAAAAACTGAAAATTTGGAAAAACTTTTAGAAGGCTTTGAATTGCAATTGGCAATCAATGCCAACAAATTTAGAACCCAAAATGTGGGATCTTAGTGCAATTAAAATTAACACACCTATTATATATGAAAAGTCAATAATTTGAGTGAATAATAATATGTGAATAGTAACCTTGAAGACATAAGAAATAATAAAAGAAATTAAAGAAGTCATTATGAGTAATGTATAAATATATATTGTAATTGGTGAATTTGAATGACTTGATGAACACCAAAAATCTTGTAAATAGGTAATTGAGACTTATACTCCCAACACCATTGGAATTCATAATATATTAGCAATACAACTTAAAGTATGAAATGTAATTTACATGAATAGATAGTTAAATGTATAAATGAGATAAAAGTGTCATTTGGGATTTAGGTTCCCATCAAGAGAGAAAGGAAAGATGTTTGGAATGTGAATGATATATGAGATCAAATAAATGTGAATTGTAATTAGTATGAATATTACGATGAATGCATAAATTACCTAGAAATGTGAATTTGAAAATTATGCTTCCACTATAAACAAAATTAGAATGCTATAAAAATATAAATGAAAAATATAATGAAATGATGAAACATATAAACTCTTAATGGTACTAATGTGCCCATGTATTGCTAGACATGTGTGTCTGATTGGATAGATTGGCATGCCAATAGGGTATTTTTTTAGTAATACTGCGAAAGGCTTTAAGCCTGTATCCATGGCTTTATGTCCGCACTCATGGCTTTATGCCCGCACTCATGGCTTTTATGCCCGATTATATGTTTTCATGGCTTTTTTTCCATATTGATTGCATATGTGGTTGACGTACTGAGCTTACACGTCCCATGGTATGATGGCCCGAGACACTGCGGTGTCTAGTGCCAACGACCCGTTATCTAGTTTAGTAAACTTGTCATAGGTTACTTGGGCAGTCTAATTTATTAAAATAAGTTACGAATATTAGCAATTAGAAATTCTAGAAAGTAAATAAATGAGTAAGAAGTTCTAAAATAAATTAGATTAGCTCCAAAAATTTATTTCTTAGAAGGGTCTGAAGTAAATTAGATTAGTTCTAAAAATTTTAAATATTACGAAATGATTATAAATAACTTAGAAAGTATTAAGGAAGTGATAAAAAGACTAGTAGAAGAATTATAACTTAAAAAACATTACAAATGTGGCTTACATAAGAATATAAGTATAAGTTTAAATTTTAGATTATTCGTATCTGGTACATTATTGATGCAAATTTCTAAATTGAGCACCTCCAAAGAAGAACATGGCAAGATAGAGGATAGTTAATATTAGAAACTAAATTAATTATAGATCTAAATTATTCAAATTATGGTTTATTTCTACTTTTATTTGTATATTATTTTTTTTGCTGTATTATTGCACCACTAAGCAGAAATGCTTAGCGCGATGGATTTGTTTCCTTGCACAGGTACTGAAGGTAAAGCCCAGCAAATATTAAACAGAGATTTTGGAGTTTTGATTTGTAGAAGTGTCAAGATTGTCACCTCCTCAGCAATGCATGTAGATAGGGCTCACATTAGTAATATTATGTAATTTGTGAATTATAATTATTTATTATGTTGTAATGAAAATTAGAAAATTATATGTAATATGCACCTAATGTAAATTATGAATTTATGCAATTAGTTTGCAAATTATGTAAACTAATGAAATTGAGAATTTTGATATATGTAATGTTAGCATAATTACAGCAAATAGCATGATTATAGGAGATTTGTGTAGCATAATTATAGCAATTAGCATGATTATAGGAGATTTGTGTAGCATAATTACAGCAATTATTATTCTTGTCTAAATTAGCTCATATTCTCATGTATAAATAGATGTAATATCTTTGTAAATAAGACACTGACAAATACACAATCCTTTCCTTCATTACTTGTATTCTTTCTTCTAACATGGTATCAGAGCCATAAAGCTTTTATTTCTAGTTTCTGGAGTCTCTCTTCTCTCTCTACAACCTATTCTGGTTCATTCTTTCATTCTTGTTATTATACCATTTTTTTTTTCTCCTCATCTTATTATCAATGGAGAAATCTGATATTTCAAAACCTATTGCAACAGTTCTGGCTGGTTTTAACTATATTTATGTTCAAGGAATGAAAAGTTTTTTGATAGGTTGCAAGCATTGGCGTATTGTTACCGGAGATATCACTACGCCGACAAGAGAGAACGATGAAACTAATGCAAAATTTGCTGACCGTCTTGAGGATTGGGATAGTAAAAATCATCAGATCATCACCTGGTTTCGCAATACCTCTGTCTTGTCCATCCACATCCAATTTGCTAATTATGACTCTGCAAAAGAAATCTGGGATTTTTTGGCTAATCGATATCAGACCACTGGACTTGCCCACTATTATCAGTTGTGGACTACTCTTCATAATCTGGAATAAGAAGCAGGTAAATCTGTGAATGATTTTCTTGTCCAGGTCCAACCCATTTGGAATCAAATATCTCAGGCCAAAATCAGTGAAGAACATCTTCATCTCATTCAAGTTCTAATGGCTCTTCGACTAGAATATGAGGCCGTTCGAGCATCCTTGTTACATCGAAATCCACTCCCATCATTGGATACTGCTATTCAAGAGATTATTTTTTGAAGAGACTCGGTTCAGTTTGGATAAAACTCCTAAATTGAAACTGCTCTTGTAACTACTTGATCCTCACATCAGAAATCTGGCAATCAACTCTGTAAGCATTGTAATCAAATTGGTCATGCTTTTGCATATTGTTCTACTATAGAATGCAGATATTGTCATGGTTACGGTCATATTCTTGAACATTGTCTCACACGCCCTCCAAGACCAAAAGGAGGGCATTCTAAATTCAAGAATGTCTCAAAGCCTGGATCTTCCTCTGTCACTGCTGTTGCTGCAACTGAGGGTTCTACTACCATCACCATGAGTGATCTTGTGGCACTATTCAAACAGGTTATCTCTTCTAATCCTCCTGCTGCCATGTCTGCCATTCCGAGTAATTCTTATTGGCTTTTTGACTCTGCATGTTGTAATCATATGACCACTAATCATAAATTCTTGTCTTCTGCAAAACCTGTATCTTCCTTACCACTAATCCATACTGCAAATGGTACAAAAATTAACACCACACATACTGGTCATATGTCTACCTCAAATCTTCATCTCCCTGACACCTATTATATCCCTAATTTGGCACTCAATCTTATTTCTGTTGGTCAGTTCTGTGAAAAAGGACTAAATGTTATTTTTTCTCCCCATGGTGTCCAGGTACAGGATTCACAAATGGGACAGATTCTTTGGGAGGGTCGTAAAGTGGGTCGATTATTTGAGCTTGCATCTTTACATCTTCCTCAGAGATTTGTGTCTACAGCTACAATCCCTAATTCCTCCATTCACCAATGGCGTTTTCGTCTTGGTCATGCTTCTGCCAGTAAAATTCAACCTCTAATTTCTCATGGATTATGAGGATTTACTAAGTTTGAGTCATTTAATTGTTTAAATTGTCTGCTTGCAAAACAACCTGCATTATCTTTTTTTCATAATAATAATACTTTAGACACTCCTTTTGGTTTAATTTATTCTGATATTTGGGGTCCTTCTCCTATTTCTTCAAAAAATGGTTTTCCTTATTTTGTCATATTTATTGATGATTATTCTCGGTTTACTTGTATATATTTTTTGAAACATCGATATGAGTTATCACAAATTTACATCACATTTGCAAATATGATTAAAACTTAGTTCTCTTATGACATTAAAATTCTCCAAACAGACAATGCCATGGAATATCGGGATTCTTCTTTACTTCAGTTTCTTAGTCAACAAGGCACTGTTATTCAATGTTCTTGTCCTCACACCTCTCAACAGAATGGGTGAGCCGAAAGCAAGCATCGCCATATTCTTGATTTTGTAAATACTCTTCTTCTTTCTGCCTCATATCCTTAAAAATTTTAGGGAGAAGCAACTCTTCATGCTGTTTATATTATTAACCATCTTCCTACCTTAGTTCTTCATAATTTATCTACTTTTGAAAAGTTGTTTGGACAACCACTTGATTATTCCATCCTTAAACCTTTTGGATGTGTTTCTTTTGTTCTTTTACAACCTCATGAACATACCAAATTAGAACCCCGTACTCGTCCATGTTGTTTTCTTAGTTATGGCATTGAACACAAAGGGTATTGTTGTTGGGATCCTGTTTCTAATAAGTTACGCATCTCTCGTCATGTTACCTTTTAGGACAATACTATGTTCTCTTCTCTTTCCAAATTTCATCACTTTGTCAATACTGACTCTCTATTTTTCACTGACTCCTCCAAAGAGCTGTTTCCAAGTCCTTATCTAGGTGATTGTGGTGTGCTCAATATTAGCCCAACTACACCTGCCCCTGTTGAATCTGCACCAGTTGTTGATCCAGTACCCTGCGCCTGCATCTCCTCCTAGCACTACTCTTTGTCGTTCTACTCGTGTAAGAGAAACTCCTCATTATCTTTCTGATTTTCACTGTTACTCTACTATTACAGCCCTTCATGAACCTCGTTCTTATTGTAAGGCAAGTACTGGCGCTCTTTGGCAACAAGCTATGACTGACAAACTTCAGGCTTTAGAGAAAACTCATACTTGGGATTTAGTTGATCTTCCACCAAACAAGACCCCAATTGGTTGCAAATGGATTTACAAAATCAAGACCCATTTTGATGGAACTATTGAACGCTACAAAGCTCGCTTAGTCGCCAAAGGGTACACTCAAGAGTATGGTATTGACTATGAAGAAACTTTTGCTATAGTGGCTCGATTAACATCTATTCGTAGTCTCTTAGCTATTGCTGCAGTTCGTAAATGGAAACTTTTTCAGATGGATGTTAAAAATGCTTTTCTTCATGGTGATTTAACAGAAGAGGTTTATATGCATCCTCCCCCTGGTTATTATTCTCCTCATAAGGTTTGCAAACTTCGGCGAGCCTTATATGGATTAAAACAAGCTCCCTGGGCCTGGTTTGCCAAATTTAGTTCTACTCTTGCTCAACTTGGTTTTCTCTCTAGTCCACAAGATTCTGCATTATTCACTCGCCGAACTAACAGTGGTATTGTTCTTCTGTTGCTTTATGTTGATGATATGATAATAACAATAAATGATTCATTTGGTATTTCAAAGTTATAACATTATCTCAATCAGCATTTTGAAATGAAAGACCTGGGTTCTATCAGCTATTTTTTTGGTCTTGAAGTTTCTCAAAATTCTGATGGCTATTATCTATCTCAAGCCAAGTATGCATCCGACTTACTTTCTCGAGTAGGCATCACTGATAACAGAACAATATCAACCCCATTGGAGCTCAATTGTAAACTTACACCTCTTGATGGCACTCCTCTTGATGATCCTACTTTATATCGACGGCTTGTCAAGAGTCTTGTTTATCTCACAGTTACTCGACCTGATATTTCATATGTTGTTAATCTGGTCAGCCAGTTTATGTCTGCTTCTTGCTCAACTCATTTCTCTGCAGAACTTCAAATCCTTCATTATATCAAAGGCACTCTTTTTCATGGTTTGCACTTTTTTGCTACCTCCTCCCCAGTATTATTTGGCTACTTTGATGCTGATTGGGCTGGTGATCTGACAGATCGTCGCTCTACAACTGGTTATTGTTTCTTCTTGGGTAATTGTCTTATCTCTTGGCGTAGCAAAAAGTAAACTGTTGTTGCACGTTCTAGCATAGAATCTAAATATCGTGCTCTTGCTGATGCTACATCTAAATTACTTTGGTTACGGTGGTTATTAGCTGATTTGGGTGTCACTCATTCTTCTGCCACAATGCTTCATTGCGATAAGAGAAGTGCCATATAGATTTCTCATAATGATGTATTTCATGAGCGTACCAAACACATCGAAATTGATTGTCATTTTGTACGTCATCATGTTGCTCATGGCAGCATATGTTTGATTCCGTCCTCTCCACCAAACCGATATATTCACCAAAACGCATCCTCTCGCTCGCTTTCAGGATCTCTTAAGCAAACTCAAGTTGGCACCTATGCTACCACCTTGAGTTTGAGGGGGGTGTTAGCATAGTTACGGCAATTAGCATGATTATAAGAGATTTGTGTAGCATAATTATAGCAATTAGCATGATTATATGAGATTTGTGTAAGCATAATTACAGCAATTATTATTCTAGTCTAAATTAGCTCATATTCTCATGTATAAATAGATATAATATCTCTGTAAATAAGACACAGACAAATACATAATCCTTTCCTTCATTACTTGTATTCTTTCTTCTAACATGTAATAAACATGAATGAGTTTGTACAAATAAGGATGGATTTGAATTACATAATGATTTTTTAAATGATGATATGAGTATGGATGAATTTTTGTATGGAAAATATTATTAAAATTTTCAAACAGGTGAATAGTAAAATACATCAATCGATAATAAAATAGGGGAAACTCCGTTAGTTTCTCCGTTGAAAAATAATTGACATTAAAAGATAAAAAATTCAAAATTATTAAAGGAATAAAGTAAGATAAGATAGGGTGCTCCAGCACCGAATGTAGCACGCCTCGCTCGGCTATACTGTAGTTGGGCGAGGGGTGTCACATTTATTGGTATTAGAGCACGGTTTAGGCATTCCTAGGCATAGATAGATGGAAAGGATAGTGTGCATAACATGCATTGCATTCATATGAGTTGAGGTAACACTAATGTAGATTTTTTTTCTCTAGTAAGGTGAAGAAATAAGGAAGTAGCAGCTCCTTGACTATTTACATCATGTAAATTTCGAGGATGAAATTTTTGTTAGAGGGGAAGAATTGTAACACCCTCACTGTAACAATTCTGTACATTCTACTGTTCCGGTGATCAGTGTCGGTCTTGACAGCTAGAACATATGGAAAAATATTTAGACTAGAGGGAGGAGTCATAAATAACTCAAATAATAATAAGAAAAATTTAGAAAAAAATTTAGAAATAAAATACAACCAAGTTAAATGAGCCGGTGCCCTAGCGATGGGTAACCTAGTTGGAAGTTACGGTCTTTACAGCTAGAAGCTCTAAACCTGAGAGAAAATTCATAAAATAATTTTTGGGACTCCAGAGAAGAGTCATTGAGGTTTCTATGGCATTAGAATACTAAGAAAAGGCTTAGAAAAAATTTTCGATCGGTACAGACGATTTTGGTTTAATAAGCCAAACGGAGGGCATTTTGATCATTTCATCTTCAGAGATAATTTTTTACCAACCTGTCCAGTTAACTAAATAATTATTATGACATAAAATATGAATAAATATTGCTAAAAATTGAATTGAAAATGAGTAGAAAAGGAAAAGGAAAGAAAATGAATTAAATAGGAATTTTGACATCACTATAATGTCATTAAAACACTTCTATCCAATCCCATTGTGACACCTACTTATAAACCTAATTAAAAGAGATAAAATTGAGTAAAATTAAAACACAATTCTGCACTCATCTTCCCTATTTTGCCAGCAAACTTTTCTCTCAACCTCCATGAGTGTTGTTTCATCTCTTTCTTCCATTCCCATGAGTTCTCACTACTAAACCCTAAGTATCTTTCATTAAAACTTGTCTACACCTTTTCAGAAAGTGTTTGGATGCTAAAAAAAGGCAAGAAAGTGAAGGTAAATTTAAGATTGGATGAGGGAAAATTCTGCTTAGACAAGGGTTAGTGCTTAATCCTTCTTCTTTTCTTTATATTTTGTGTTAGTCTCATGAATTGTGCTAGGAAATTGAGAAATTGAATAAATATGTGCATGTTTGAGCCTCTAAAAATTTTGGCAGCTTTATGGGGGGAAGTAGTTCTGATTATTTTGATGGATTAAAGTGGATTAGAGGTGGTTTTTGAAGTGTATATGTAGAGTGATAATGAATCAGTATGTTTAATTGATGTATGTGCATGAATGGACATTTGAAAACTAGGGTTTGAGGCATGAAATTTGGGTTTTGCTCTTGTTTTGGTGAATGCAAGTCCTAATGGTCAATTAGTAACCATTTGGCTATGTTTGATGAGGAACTGAAGTGAATTATTGCTTTCGATTTGAGGTTGGGTATGCTGCCTCATAGGACTTGCAGGTCTTGATGTGAGTCCAACATGTTTGGGTAGCTATAACTTGAGTTGTTTAGGTTCAATTGGTGTAAGGTCAATTGGACATGAAATTAGACACATAATGGCACAACTTTGATGAAGGAACCCTATCCAGAAACTAAACTTAGAATGCCCTAAAAATTGACCAAATCTGAGTAGCTCCAATTCTGCCTGGGCAAAACGACTAAATGAAGAGTGTTCATTCATTTGGTCACAACTCAGCGTAGAAAGGTCCAATTGACCTAAATTTTTACTAGTGGAAAGCAGAGACATAGACCTAAGACTTTCATAAAGAAAACAAACCCAAATTTTGACCATAACATATCCAAAAACTTACCTGCATTCAGTGTTCAAAAACTACAGAATTGATTTTGCCCAAAAATTCTGGAAAAATTGCAATCCGGCCAGTTATGGTGCTTATGCCATAACTTGAGTAACGAAACTCCAAATGGAGTGATTCAAAAAAGGAAATCAAACTAGATACATAAACAAACTACTTTCATGAAGAAAGATTAGCTAAATTCTCATTTTAGCATAGACCGGTGAAATAGTAAACATAGGATATAAAAAACTGAAAATTTGGAAATACTTTTAGAAGGCTTTGAATTGCAATTGGCAATCAATGCCAACAAATTTAGAACCCAAAATGTGGGATCTTAGTGCAATTAAAATTAACACACCTATTATATATGAAAAGTCAACAATTTGAGTGAATAGTAATGTATAAATAGTAATCTTAAAGACATAAGAAATAATAAAAGAAATTAAAGAAGTCATTATGAGTAATGCATAAATATATATTGTAATTGGTGAATTTGAATGACTTAATGAACACCAAAAATCTTGTGAATAGGTAATTGAGACTTATACTCCCAACACCAATGGAATTCATAATATATTAGCAATACAACTTGAAGTATGAAATGTAATTTACATGAATAGATTGTTGAATGTATAAATGAGATAAAAGTGTCATTTGGGATTTAGGTTCCCATCATGAGAGAAAGGAAAAATGTTTTGAATGTGAATGGTACATGAGATCAAATGAATGTGAATTGTAATTAGTATGAATATTACGATGAATGCATAAGTTACCTAGAAATGTGAATTTGGAAATTATGCTTCCACTATATACAAAATTAGAATGCTATAAAAATATAAATGAAAAATATAATGAAATGATGAAACATATAAACTCTTAATGGTACTAATGTGCCCATGTATTACCTAGACATGTGTGTCTGATTGGATAGATTGGCATGCCAATAGGGTATTATTTTAGCGGTACTGCGAAAGGCTTTAAGCCTGTATCCATGGCTTTATGTCCGCACTCATGGCTTTATGCCCGCACTTATGGCTTTTATGCCCGATTATGTGTTTTCATGACTTTTTTGCCATATTGATTGCATACGTGGTTGACGTACTAAGCTTACATGTCCCATGGTATGACGGCCCGAAACATTACGGTGTCTAGGGCCAATGACACGTTATCCAGTTTAGTCAGCTTGTCATAGGTTACTTAGGCAGTCTAATTTATTATAATAAGTTACGAATATTAGCAATTAAAAATGCTAGAAAGCAAATAAATGAGTAAGAAGTTCTGAAATAAATTAGATTAGCTCTAAAAATTTGTTTCTTAGAAGGGTCTGAAGTAAATTAGATTAGTTCTAAAAATTTAAAATATTACGAAATGATTATAAACAACTTAAAAGGTATCAAGGAAGTGATAAAAAGACTAGTAGAAGAATTATAACTTAAATAACATTACAAATGTGACTTACATAGGAATATAAGTTTAAATTTTAGATTATTCGTATCTGGTACATTATTAATGCAAATTTCTGAACTGAGCACCTCCAAAGAAAAACATGGCAGGATAGAGGATAGTTAATATTAGAAACTAAATTAATTATAGATCTAAATTATTCGAATTATAGTTTATTTCTACCTTTATTTGTATATTATTTTATTGCTATATTATTACACTACTAAGCAGAAATGCTTAGCGCGATAAATTTGTTTCCTCGCGCAGGTACTGAAGGTAAAGCCCAGTAAATATTAAATAGAGATTTTGGAGTTCTGATCTGTATAAGTGTCAAGATTGTCACCTCCTTAGCAATATATATAGATAGGGCTCACATTAGTCATACTATGTAATTTGTGAATTATAATTATTTATCTTGTTGTAATGAAAATTAGGAAATTGTATGTAATATGCACCTTATGCAAATTATGAATTTATGCAATTAGTTTGCAAATTATATAAACTAATGAAATTGAGAATTTTGATATATGTAATAAGCGTGAATGAATTTGTACAAATAAGGATGGATTTGAATTAATTAATGATTTTTGAAATGATGATATTAGTATGGATGAATTATTGTATGGAAAATATTATTGAAATTTTCAAACAGGTGAATAGTAAAACACGTCAATCGATAATAAAATAGGGGAAACTCTGTTAGTTTCTCCATCGAAAAATAATTGACATTAAAAGATAATAAATTCAAAACTATTAAAAAAATAAAGTAAGGTAAGATAGGATGCTCCGGCACCGAATGTAGCACGCCTCGCTCAGCTACATTGAAATTGGGTGAGGGGTGTCACAAGGGTGGTGTTCCATTTTTGCAGCCATGGAAGTTCAAAATGTTTAGCTTGTTTTTACATGTAAATGGTGATTTGAGGTGTTGATTTAAGTGCTAAAATGTATAGGATGATTTGCCATACAAATAGTTCGAATTGTAAGTTTGAAAATTGAAAATGGAAGCTTGATGTATATGTGTAACTTGGGCAGCCTTATGGTGAAATTGGAAGTGTTTAATTGCATGGAATGGTTTGTTAAATTATGGTACTAAAAGTGGCATAATATATATATGATTTAGTAGTGAATATATATATAATTTGATGATGGAAGTTATATGTAATGGTTAGGAGTGTTATGTGGATATATTGTTTAGAATTGGATATTGTGAAATGGAAGTGTAATTGGTGTATTGTCAAATGGTTATATTCTGCCCAAAGTGACTATAATGTAAAGTGATGAATGGTTGTGGTATGATACAAAAGCAGAATTAGGTTTGGGAAGTGAAGTATAGCTAGTTGAATGTGTGATTGGTTGGTGCTTTAAAAATGTGTTAAGGGCAGTATGTATGTTAGGCTATAAATGGAATTGTGTGACTCCAAATGGTATGAGGCCAATTGTAGGTGAAACTAAGCACAAAATGTGCCAACTTTCATGAAGAAAATAGACCTAAATTATTTCCAGAAAGTGACATGAAAACTGACCAAATCCGGATTGGTAACATTTCAAACCTTTAAATTGACCATTTGAACAGTAGTCAGTATTTTAGCCATAACTCACTCGAAACATGTCCAAATGACCTGAAATTTATATGGTTGGAAAGCTTAGACATAGGGCTACAATTTTGGTTAAGACCACCAAACCCATAAATGACCATAAGCAAGTCAAAATGCTTGCAAAATTTCGGTTTATAAAACCTGCCAGAATTGGAAATGACCTAAAAATGACCTAAGTTTGCCATTTTAGTGCAACCTGTCCAGCAATAGTAAAATGACCATAACTTGGTCTAGTAAGCTCCAAATGGCCTAAAATTTGTGGTAAAAGTTCAATAAGATAAAGATCTACAACTTTGTAATTCTGATCAGAACCCAAAAACTGAGGGAACTAGGTCATCCGGCTAGGTCAAAACAGCATACCAAAATCTGATAAATTGTAATACACTTGAAAAATGAAATTGGTAACATATACTAACACTAAAGGACTATAAAATGTGACATATTGGTAACATTAGAATTGACTCACTTAGAGTGCATTAAAGGTCAACATTATAGGTTGACTAATGAAAGCAATAGTATTAAATAAATTTAATTATTGAACCTTATTATTAGAAACAATTTAAATGAGTACTGAAACACTTTAAATGGTGTGTTTCAGTTAGCAAAGACTCAGAGAAGGGTAAATAACCACTGAGTCAAGGCCAAGAGGCTATTCATCAGAGGCTTGTGCCCAGCAGTTATTTCTTTTGAATTTTCAATTGAAATAAATTATGACAATTCGTATGTTATTACTTAAATTGTGGAAAATTTGTTTGAATGAAATTTGATGGATACTTATTGCTTGAAAAATATTGCAAATGGTTTGAAACCACAGCTATCATTTATATTTGATTGAATTCCTCGCTAGCTTGTCTAGTGGGATGAATTGGCTTTGAATTCCCTCTCTAGTTGAAGTGTTGAGGTGTGTGCCAGTTGAAGACAAATACGATGAGTACTCATATAATTGTTAGCTAGCTATGTTATTCTTCATTAGCCATTGGCTTTTAGGATGAATTGGACTTTGGAATCATGATTAAGTTGTGTGTGTGATTTATTGGTATTTATTGAGACATTATGAAATGGAGTTTAATTCTTTATGATGTTCTCTGTCTTTTGAATTTAACTATAATTTGAAGTATCCACAGTTTATATGATTTATGGTTTATGATTTTAAATTGCATTTTTTTAATGTTGTGCACCACTGAGACATTGGCTCAGCGATAGCTTTTTCATTGCTGTCGCGGGCAGACAGACAGACAAAGCAATGAATAGGTTGCTTGTGCTACATTTTGGGATTCTGCCAGGAATATTGAGTATACCATCTTTTTGTAATTTTTGTTAGAATATATGTGTACTGTATGTATATATTACACTAAGTCTTGAGCAGTTGTAAACTAAAGTTGTAATATATTTCTCTTATCTCAGCTTTTGAACTACTCAGTCATTTTGTAGTCTATTTTTGGAACTACTAAAAATTTGTGTTGAGTTGTGTTTGACAAATGTTGAGAAAATTGATTTGTGTTGAGCTATATTGGAGTTTGGGAATGAAACAAACATATTGGAAGTGCTTTTTACAGGTTTTTGAAGAACTGTTTTGTTTAAAATACAAACGGTACTCTGCCAAAATTTTATAGAATCTAGTGATATTACAGATTTGTTGTTTAATTTAATTTGAGTAAAAAGTTTTGAAACATGTCAAAAGTGCTCACCACTGTAAAAAGAAAGAAGAAAAGGTTTAAAATCCCTTATAGTGCATTTAATGGGTTATCAATAGACGAAGTTTGATAATTTATTAGGTATACTACGGGATCATGTTATGCCTTATGGAGGGGTAAGGTGTGACATGTTTTAGTTGTCACACCCTACCCCTCTGTAAGGCATAGCATGATCCCTTAGTATACCTAATGAATTACCAACTTCGTCTACTGATAACCCATTAAATACACTACAAGGGATTTTAAAACTTTTCTTACTTCTTTTTACAGTGGCGAGCACTATTTACAAGTGTTAAAAAATTTTTTTTGAACTGAAGTGAAACAGCTAACACATTTAAATTATTAGTAATTTCTGTAAAAAATTTTGACGGAGTGCCATTTGTATTTTGAATAAAATAGTTCTTCAAAACCTATAAAAAGTACTTCAAATATATTTCTCAATCTCAAACTCCAAAATTTAATCAACACAAATATGTTTCTCAACATTTGTCAACTCAAATCCACAATAATTTTTCAGTATTTTCAAAGGCTGAGATAAAAGAAATATATCACAATATTTACAAACCAAAATAATTTACAATTTATTTTACAACTTCAATGTACAATTTTAGTTTACAACTGCTCAAAACAAAGAACATTTTATATAAACAGTGAAAATACATTACAATACAAATTGCAAAATATGGTATACTCAATATACCCGATGATCTCTCAGTGTAGTACTAGCAGCCTAGTCTGCTGCCCTGTCAGTCTATCTACCTACGACAGCAATGAAAAGCTATCGCTGAGCCATTGTCTTAGTGGTGCACAACATTAACCAAATACAACTTTAAAACACAAATCATAAGTCATATAAATAATGGATACTTAAAACAATAGTTAAATTCAAAGACAATGAATGTCATAAAGAATTTAAACTCCATTTCACAATATCACAATAAATATCAACAAATCACACACACAGCTTAATCATGTTCCAAAGTTCAATTCGTCCAAGCCGATGGCTAGTGAGGGATTCAATTCGTCCCAAAAGCCAATGGCTAATGAGGAATAACATGGCTAGCTAGCAATAATATGAGTACTCATTCTATTCGTCCTCAACAAGCACACACCTCAACACTTCAGCCAGAGAGGGAATTCAATTCGTCCCACTAGACAAGGTAGCGAGGAATTCAATCAATATACATGATAGCTGTGGTTTCAAACCATTTACAATGCTTTTCAATCAATAAGTATCCATCAAATATCAATCAAACAATTTTTCACAATTTAAAACAATAATATAAAAATAGTCATCATTTATTTCAATTGAAAATTCAAAAGAAATAATTGTTATGCACAAACCTCTGATAACTGTCTCTTGGCCCTGACTCAGTGTTTCCTTCCCCTTCCCTGAGTCTTTGCTAACTGAAACACCCAATTTGAAGTGTTTCAGTACTCATTTAAACTGACTCTAACAATAAGGCTTCATACTTAATTTATTAAATTCCATTATTTCCTTAGTCAACCTAAGATGTTGACCCTCGATGCAGTCTAGGTGAATTAGGTTTTAATGTTACCAATATGTCACATTTTATAGCCTTTTAGTATTGGTACATGTTACCAAATTCATTTTTATGTATAGTGCATTTTATTGCAATTTGTCGGATTCCGATATACTAATTTGACCTAGCCGAATGACCTAGTTCCCTCAGTTTTCGGGTTTCGATCAAAACTACAAACTTGTAGGACTATGTCTTATTGCATGCGGGGCAAAATTTCAAGTCATTCTGAGTTATGTAGACGAAGTTATGGTCAATTTACCAATGCTGGTCAAAATGTATCAAAATGGTCACTTTAGGTCATTTTTAGGTCACTTTTGGTTCGGTCAGTTTTTGGACCCGAACTTGTACAAGCTATTTGGCTTGGTTATGGCCATTTTTGGGCTTTGGTGTCTTCATAAGAATTGTGGATAAATGTCTTAACTATTCATGATAAAAATGTCAGATCAATTGGACATTTTTTGAGTGAGTTATGGCCAAATCACTAACTGCTGCCCAAATGGTAAATTTTCAGGCTTTCAATGCACTAATCCGGATTTGGTCATTTTTCAAGTCACCTTCCAAGTAGAATTTTGGTAAGCTTCCTTCATGAAAGTTGGCACTTTTTGTGCTTAGTTTCACCTCCAATTGGTCTCATACCAATTGGAGTCACACACTTAAGGTTCTAAGCCAAAACACACACTGCCCTGCTATACACTCTTCATCACATACCAAAGGACACATTTAACACTTACCAAGTTACACATCCATGCCAATTCTGGTTTGTACCATAACATAAACACATTTTACTTCACATTGTTGGTCATCTTTGCAGCTTGTAACCACACTCAATATGCACATTATAGTACAGAATTTTCCATGTGCAAATTACAAACAATTTAACCACATAGTATAGCTCATTTACATTAGTATAGCTCATTTACATGTCCAAACTCAAACCTTTATACACATGTACATGCTGCCATAACCAGCACCATAATTCAACAATAATATTCCACAACCAAACCATGAAATAACACATTTTGGTCTACACTTCAAGTTTGCTGAATTGTACATCTCTCCAATTAGCTTCCAAGCTTCCAAAATCAAGTGTACTTTCACATATAAATTTAGTATACATCACCCAATTTATTCCTACACAGATAAACACTTACATCAACTCTTTAATCTACCATTTACATGCAAGGATAAACTGCTCTTATTGAAGTTCTATGGCTGCAAAAAATATACCTCTCCCTTAACTCATCAAACTTCAAAAATCCTTCCACAATTCAACTACCCATAACATCCATACAATGTTTAATGAAACAAGCATAAAAAATACATACTTACCACTTTTGAAACTCTTCAAAACCTCACCAAAACTTGATTTTCTTGCTGCCTATCTACTGCCCAAGTTGTGTAGAACAATTTTAGTGAAGGAACCAACTGGAAAAATGGCTTGGATCATGGGAGATGGAAGCTTGGCCATGGACGGCCATGGAGGTTTCTTTCTCCTTGGTTTCGGCTGGCTTTTGGGAGGTTGAAGAAGATGAGCAATCTGTCCAAAATATGCTGATTATATTCCCACTTAATTGAGTTAGTGGACCACTAAGTAAGGGTTTAATATTGTTTATTCTAAAGTTTTCATATTCCCACATTTAACTCTTATCTTTTGCTATTTAATTTATGTACCACCAATCTAATTTTTTATGACATTTTCCAAGTGTAATATCATTTATTTTTAATGAAATTTAGGTCAAAAGACAACTCGGGGTGTCAAATGGGCACAATGCCCCTGTTCGGGTTGCATTCCCAATTTTTTGGTAACACCGAGTTTTGTCCGTTTTTCGATTTCTCACTTTTTCTTTGTACTAATTAATTAATTTTTCTTTGATATTTCTAATGAAATTTATACTTCAATAGATGTCTATTTAAGTCTTAAAAATATTTTCCAGGGTTCCCCTGCGGTCCAAGGCTAGTCAACGATCCACGTCGTAACTTCCCGATGCGGTCACCCATCGCTAGGGTTATCGGCTCGTTTAACTTGATTACATTTCATTGCTATTATTTTTCCTTTGTTTTTCTTGTATTTTCTTTTCTTGTATTTCATTATTGTAGGTATCCTCACTCATATCTAAGTGTAGTTCTAGGCATTCTAGCTGTCCGGAGAACACTGGTCATCGGAATAGTAGAACGCACTATCGAACATAGGGGTGTTACAATTCTCCCCCCCCTTAAAATAAATTTCATCTCAAAATTTTACCTGGCATTAGTCTCTGAACAGCTGTGGGTGTTGTCTCCTCCTATCCTCTTCACGTTCCCAAGTAGCTTCCTGGCCTGAATGATGGTTCCACAGCACTTTAACCAGGTGTATCTATTTATTCCTCAGCTGCTTCACCTCATTAGCCAGAATTTCTATGGGTTCTTCCTCATATGAGAGGTTTGGATTTACTTCAATCTCTTCAATTGATAATACATGAGATGGGTCAGATATGTACCTCCTTAACATAGATACATGGAAGGCACTGTGCATCCTTTCTAGCTCTGGAGGTAATGCTAGCTGATATGCCAAAGGACCCATTCTTTCCAAAACCTCATATGGTCCAATGAAACAAGGACTCAGTTTTCCCTTTCTGCCAAATCTCATAATCCTCTTCCAAGGAGAAACTTTGAGGAATACCTTATCACCCACTACATATTCAGCGTCTCTTCTCTTTAGATCAACATAGGACTTCTGACCATCTGATGCAGCCTTGAGTCTATCTCTGATCAATATGATCTTTTCCTCTGTCTGCTGAACAATTTTTGGTCCAATCATCTTTCTTTCAACTACCTCATCCCAACATAGGGGAGTTCTGCACTTTCTGCCATACAAAGCTTCATATGGAGGTATCCCAATGCTTGATTGGTAGCTGTTGTTATAAGTAAACTCAATCAAAGGCAAGTGTGCATCCCAACTACCTTCAAACTCAATCACATAAGCCCGTAGAATATCCTCCAATATTTGAATTACCCATTCAGACTAGCCATCTGTCTGTTAGTGGAATGCTGTGCTGAAATTCAATCTAGTTCCTAGGGCTCTCTGAAGACTACCCCAGAATCTAGAAGTAAACCTAAGATCTCTGTCAGATACAATCGATACTGGCACTCCATGCAATTTTACAATTTCATATATGTACAATCTGGCCAATCTTTCCAGGCTATAGTTCATCCAGGCTTGCAAAAAGTGAGCTGACTTGGTTAGTCTATCAACTATAACCCATACTGCATGATGACTATTTTGTGTCCTCGAAAGTCCCGTATTAAAATCCATAGTTATCCGTTCCCATTTCCATTCTGGTACTGGCAATGGATGTAACAAACCAGCTGGAACTTGATGTTCTGCCTTTACTTGCTGACAAGTTAGGCATTTGGAAACAAATTCAGCTATATCCCTCTTCATGCCCATCCAGTAGTAATGCTCTTTCAGTCCTCTGTACATTTTAGTTCCACCAGGGTGCATAGCAAAAGGAGACTCATGTGCTTCCTTCATAATGATCCGTCTCAATTCAACATCATTAGGAACACACATTCTGCCCTGATGTAGCAATAAACCATCATCTCTCACAGAGAATTCAGGTTTCTTACCTTGCTGGACTTCTTTCAGTAGCTTCTGATATTTTTCATCACTCTGAGCAGCCATTCTGATCTGATCAATCAACACTGGCTGTACATGCCATGCAACTACTGTCTGTCCCTCATCATCAATCTCTAAACTGGAATGTTGTGCTTTCAATTCATGTACCATGGACAAAGGAGAAACTCTGAAACTTGCCATAGTCTTGTTACTTAAGGCGTCAGCCACCACATTTGCTTTCCCTGGCTGATAGTCTATTAAGCAATCATAGTCTTCAATCAGTTCTAACCATCTCCTCTGCCTCAAGTTCAATTCCTTCTGGGTGCCCAAATACTTCAAGCTCTTGTGATCTGTGTAAATGTAACATTTCTCCCCATACAAATAGTGTCTCTAGATCTTCAGAGCAAAAACAATAGCTGCTAGCTCCAAATCATGTGTTGGGTAGTTCCTCTCATGCGATTTCAGCTGGCGTGATGCATAAGCAATGACATTCCGATCTTGCATCAGTACACAGCCTAACCTATTGTGAGAAGCATCACTATAAACTGTGTATTCTTTACCCAGGGTAGGTAAAGTAAGGACTGGAGCTTCAGTCAAACACCTCTTCAACTCATCAAAACTCTGCTGGCATTTATCTGTCCACTAAAATTTTACATCTTTTTGAAGCAGCTTAGTCAGTGGAGAAGATAACATAGAAAACCCTTTCACAAATCGACGGTAATATCCAGCTAAATCCAGAAAACTGCAAATTTCTATGATATTCCTGGGTGGCTTCCAATTAAGGATAGCTTCTACCTTGCTGGAATCTACCTTGATCCCTTTAGCGGACATAACATGTCCTAAGAAGGAGATTTCTTTCAGCCAAAATTCATAATTGGACAATTTGGCGTATAGCTGTTTCTCCCTTAAAGTATGCAGTACAATCCGCAGATGTCTGTCATGCTCCTCTGCATACCTCGAATATATCAAAATATCATCAATAAACACCACCACAAATTGGTCGAGATATGGTCTGAAGATAGTATTCATCAGATCCATAAAAGCAGCTAGAGTATTAGTTAACCCGAATGGCATTACTAGAAACTCATAATGGCCATATCGAGTTCTGAAAGCAGTTTTTCGAATACTCTGCTCTTGCACCTTCACCTGATAATAACTAGATCGCAAATCAATTTTGGAGAATGCAGCTGCACCCTTCAACTGATCAAACAGATCATCAATGCGAGGCAATGGATATCTGTTCTTTATTATCACCTTATTCAACTGCCAGTAGTCGATACATAAGCAGAGGGTGCCATTTTTCTTCTTAACAAACAATACTGGCGCTCCCCAAGGTGACACACTAGGGCGGATGAAGCCCTTTTCAAGTAGTTCTTGCAACTGTACCTTCAACTCTGCTGGTGTTATGGAGATTGGATCCACAATAGGCATAACATTAATTTCAAACTGTACCTCTCTTTCTAGAGGTAATCCTGGCAATTCATCAGGAAACACATCTGGAAAGTCATATACTGTAGGGATGTCCTTCAATGCTAGACTCCCGACATGGGTGTCTACCACATGTGCCAAGTATGCTTCACACCCCTTTTTGATCATTTTTCTGGCTAGTGCAGCTGAAATGATGTTTGATGGCAATAGCTGCCTCTTCCCATGTATTGCCACATCATTGTACTGAGGAAGACCAAAAGTGACTATTTTCAACCTACAGTCAATCATGGCGTGATGCCTGGCTAAGCAATCCATGCCCAAGATGATATCATAATCTTTGAAAAGCATTTCAATGAGATTAGATAGAAAAGTGTGTCCTTGGATCACCAAAGGACAATCTCTATACATTCTATTAACCCTGAACTCTTGTCCTAGCGGACTTGTTTCTAGCACCTCAAAGTCCATTTTTGTACATGGAACAGCAATGCAATCAATGATGCTAGCACTCACATAAGAATGGGTAGAACCTAGATCAAATGACACAAATACATCTTGATTAAAAGTTGAGAAGGTACGAGACATAATATCAGATGTCTCGGCCTCTTCTCTCTGTCTCATTACGTAGACTCTGACTAGAGCACTGCCTTGCTCTGATTGTTTCACTGTGCCTTGGCTGCCTGCTGGGTTACCTCAACCCCTGCCTCTACCTCTGCTGGGTGGTTGTGAACCTCTGGTGACAGGGCTCTGAACTTATCCTTCTGCAGTAGTTGGAGGTGGTCCAACTCTATGAGTACTAGTACAGTCCTTAGCAAAGTGCCCTGTGCCTCCACACTTATAACAGGCTCCAATAGCCTTATAGCATACCCCACCATGATTTCTTCCACAAGTTTCACATTGGCGGGGAGGGTAGGAACCTCTGGTACACTGCTGACCAGATAGAGGAGGTTTCTATCCCGAATATCTTCCCCTACCAGACTTTTTACCACCTCTGCTGTGTCCCCCATGGTTCTTCCTCTTTCCAAGAGGGACCACCGAACTCTGTTCTACTGACTTTCCCTCTTTTTTTATCTTCTCTGATTTCTTTTTCTCTGGGGCCACTTCAGATTCAATTCTTTCTAACTCTAGTGCTTGAGAAATAAGTTCAGAGAACTTAGTATGTTTGAATCCGACCACTTGTATTCTGATACTAGGCTTCAAGCCGGTTTCAAACCTTTTACATATCTCCCTACTGGTAGAAAGTAGACTTACTGCATAATGGCTCAGGCGGGAAAATTCCCTTTCATATTCAGCCATCGATCTGCTCCCCTATTTTAGACTTAGGAACTCTTGCAGCTTCTGGTCCACATAAGCATCAGGGACATATTTTTGTCTGAACTCCCACAGAAAATCATTCCATGTTAGCACTGAAGGTTCTATAGGACTATGGGGAATGGTTTTCCACCAGTCATATGCATCCCCCTGTAGCAGAGACACTGAATATTCAAATCTGAGCTCCTCTGTACAATGTAGCTTCTTGAAGACCCTATCCATTCTCTTTAACCATTGTTCTGCCTCTAGAGGATCTACTATGTAACACCCTCCCCGTAGCAACTCCGTACATTCTACTATTCCGGTGATCGGTGTCGGTCCGAACAGCTAGAACGTCCGAAAAAATATTTAAACTAAAGTCAGGAACCATAATTAACTTAAATATTAATAAGAAACACTTAGAAAAAATTTTAGAAATAAAATACAACCAAGTGAAACGAGCCGGTGCCTAAGCGATGGGTAACCGGAGGGAAGTTGCGGTTCTCGCAACGAGGAGCCCTAGACCCGGGGGAAAAATTATAAAATAATTTTTGGGACTCCAGAGAAGGGTTATTGAGGTTCCCATGGCATTAGAATGCCAAGAAAATACTTAGAAAAATTTTTCAATCGGTACAGCCAATTTTGACCCGTCGAGCCAAACAGAGGGCATTTTGGTCATTTCGCCTTCAGAGGTGATTTTTGGCCGACTTGTCCAGTTAAGTAAATAATTATTATGATCTAAAATGTGAATAAATATTGTTGAAAATTGAATTGAAAATGATTAGAAAAGAAAAGGAAAGAAAAATCCATAAAAAGTAATTTATGACATCTTTATGATGTCACTTACAAGTCCCCACCAATTGCATTCAAACAAGCATTTTTAAAACACTTAAAAGAGACTAAAATATGGACTAAAGGGAAAGAAAAACGTGAGCAGCAGCCATTCTTCTTCTTCTTCACCAAAACGTGATTTACCCCTCCCTCCATTGATGAGCTTGGCAAGCTCATGAAGCCCTAAACTTCCACCATATTTCCTCAAGTTCTCAACACAAAAATTTATTCTAGAAGCTTGCTAAGGTGTTTGGGAGCAAAAGGGAGAAGAGAAATTAAAGTTGGCAAGCTTGGAGATTCTTCAAGTTGAGGTTAGTGCAACTATAAACATAAAACTCTTAAATTTCATGATTTTGGACTTGAAATTTAGTAAGACTTGTAATGTAAATGAACAAAAACCTATGTGTATGAGCTCTTGAATGTTGGCTGCCCTAGAAAAGGAATATGTAGGAGTATTTGATGAGCTTAGAGTGAAATAGAAACCATGTTGAAGTTATAAACATATAAGCAATGCATTGGTAGTTACTAAGATACATGGCATAAACCATGAATTTGAATTAGGGTTTGGAAAGGTGAAAATGTGACTTGGCTTAGGAAATTATTAGAGAGCATTTTAATGGTCAATTAGTGACCATTTTAGGTGATTTGAACAACAAATGGACAGAAAAATGAGATTGCAAAGTGAGGATTGCAGGCTGCCCTAGGACAGCAGCATAGGGACTGAAAATTCAGTCCCTTTGCACTGCCATAACTTGGGCTGTGTTAGTCCAATTGAAGTTTGGCCAATTGGACATGAAACTAGGCTTATAATGGCACATTTTTGCTGAAGAAACCATGCCCAAAAGACCAAAGCAAGAGGACCAAAACTTGGCCCCAATCCGGAATCCTGAAACTGCCTCTACAGAATTGACCAAATGAACAGTAACTGTTCATTTGGCCATAACTCACTGTAGATTTGGTCAATTGGCCTGAAATTTTTACAGCAACAAGTTAAGACATAGACAAACAACTTTCATGAAGGAACCTACCCCAAATTATGGCCAGAACCCAGCCAACCAAGTGACTCTAGTTACTGTTTATGCACTGTAGATATGGTAAATCTGCAGATTTGGCAATCCGGCCAGCTTGGGTTTTTGGGCCATATCTAGAGCTACAAAACTCCAAATGGAGTGATTCAAAAAAGGAAATTCAACTAGACAAAATAAGGAACAACTTTCATGTTTTACATTTCTTCAAATTCCAACAGTAACAGTGTCTAATGGAACAGTGAAGTTGACTCACCAAAACTGAAAATTCTGCTTGTTTTGAGTTTCACTTTGGAATGGTATTAACACTTAATGCCAACAAGTTTTGAATGCCAAATGTGGTATATTGGGAGTGCCAAAGTCAATGTACATATTTTCTATCCAAAAGTCAACATTTTTGTTGACCAATGAGGTGAATAGTGACACCAAAACCAAAAATTAGCAATTTTGCCAAAATGACCTAAGCTTTGAGAAAGTGACCAAAACCAACAAGTTTTAAATGTAAAATGTGGTACATTGGGAGTGTTAAAACCAATGCACCTATGATCTATGCAAAAGTCAACTTTTTGTTGACTATTGAAGTGAATAGTGACATAAAAACTTGAAATTCAAAAATTGAAGAATTCAAAAGTATCAAATGCCCTAGTAGGCCTAATGTGATTGGTTTGGATAGGTTGGCATGCCAATAGGGTTCTGATAGCAGTACTGCGTATGATATATGGCTTCATTGCCATTCTGTGATGTGATAGCCTATGGCTATACTGATTATGATGTTTTACTTGGCTTTATGCCTTATTGCTTATATGGCTTATTAGCCATTCTGTTTGCACACCGGGAGACACATTGTAACCGATGGTGTGACGGCCTGAGGTACCTGGTACCCAGTGCTAGTTTACCGCTTATCCAAATCCGGTCAATTTATATAGGTTACTTGGGCATGAAAAAGTATAATCGTAATTGAACCGATTGTTAAAGAAAATACGAAAACTAAATATCAGGAATGATTACGATAGAATACAAAGAAATTTAAAATTCATGAAGAAGTTAATATCATAAAACGTAATTAGCCCTCGACTAAACACTAAGTGAGTAATTATTCATTTCTCATTAACGCAATAGCAAGGAAATTATGATTTTTATTTGCATATTATTTCTTTCTATTTTATTATTTGCACCACTAAGCTTTATGCTTAGCGCGTCGCTTTGCAACGCTGTAGTGCTCAAGATCTTGATCGAGAGCCAGTATACCACAGATTGAGTAAGTCCATCCTGCAGCTCTGCATAGTGTCTGTGTCACCTCACTGTCAGCAGTGCATTGGTAGGACGCTAGATGTCATTTTGGTATTTTGTAATTAATATTATTTTCTCATATGTATTTGAACTTATGTAATATATTTTGATATTCATGTAAATAATGAAAAGTGTGGTTGTAAATGGAAAAGTGAATGTTTATCTATCATATATGCATGGTATTATATGAGATGGATGAATGATTGAGAAATGAATGGTTGACAAATGTTGAGAACTGAAATTGAGAAATATTGATGAGATTTTGATATTGGAGTTTGGAAATGATTGAATGTGAATATTGGAAGTGTTTTTAACAGGTTCCGAAGAACAGTTTTCTCCATTTTTAGCCGGTACTCCGCCGGATTTTCTTTAAAATTTTCGAAACCTCAAATAAATTACAATTTCAATAAATGAATTATATTTCATAAGTTATATTCAAAAGGAAGAATAAAAATGAATTAAGATAAAATAGAGTGTTCGGCACACTGAGTGGCATAACTTGCTCGGCTGTAGTCGGGTAAGGGGTGTCACATTTAGTGGTATCAGAGCACGGTTTAGGCGTTTCTGGGCCTAGATTGAGTCCATACCATGCATTGCATTTGTAAGAGTCGAGGTGACACTAATGCAGATCTGTTTGTCTTTGTTATTTTGAATAGGATATGGACCCTACATCTCAGAGGGCAGTTGAGGAGGAAGTGGAGAGTCATGCTCCACCTGCAGCAGCTGAGACTGGGGGCATGGGAGAACCTGCTCCGCCAGCTCGAGCGAGCACCTTTCGGCCTCCACAGGCCATGTTCCAGAAATGGCCGATTTCTTGAACAAATGGCCGGGTAATGCCGGCACCACCACCACCACTCCACGGCCAGAAATCACATCCGAAAGGCTAAGAAAGTTTGGAGCGGTGGATTTCTATGGCAAGAGAGAAGATGATTACATTGCGGTAGAATTGGTTGAAGCGAGCAGTAGAGTACTAAAACAACTCCACTGCACTCCGAGCAAACACGAAGCTGCCATATCTCTGTTGCAAGATGATGCTTATGAGTGGTGGGACACTGTGTCCAGTGAAGTGCAGCCAGAAGTTATGACATGGGACTTCTTTCTCTCAGAATTCAAGAAGAAATATGTGGGTACTGTATACTTGGAAGAAAGAAGAAGAGAGTTTATTAATCTGAGGCAGAGACAGCTATCAGTGGCCGAATATGAGAAGGAATTTGTTCGATTAAGCCGCTATGGAAGGGAGATAGTCCCTAATGAAGCTGAAAGGTGTAAGAGATTTGAAGAAGGATTAAATGACAATATAAAGATCATGATCACTGCCTTGGGAATCACAGACTTCACCAAGATAGTGGAAGCTGCATTAAAAGTGGAGAAAGTGAGAATAAATGAACAAAATAGGAAAGATAGGCAGCGTAAGAGGGAATTTGGACCAGGACAGTCAAGTATACCACCGATAGTAAGAAGTTTAAGGGTTCTAGTTTACAAGATCGGACACGGGGCCAGAGGCCGATTGGAATCTCTATAGCTAGTTCCCCTGCACAATAACAAGGGGATTAACCCGGTGCACGAATGTATGCATTGTGGTAGAAGACACAGAGGGGAGTGTCATTTGTTAAGCTGGAGAGTGTTTCAAGTGTGGGGCTACGGATCATTTCATAAGAGATTGCCCTCAGAGGAGTTGTTCAATAGCTCCGGCACAAGTTGATAGACCTTCCCCTATAGTTCAAAGGGGTAAAAGATCGGGTAGAGCAGAAACGGCTGACATTACACAGAAGATTGTTTCTGAGATAGTTGAAAAGCCCGAAGTCAGGGTGGCACCACAAGTATATGCTATGGAAGCTCAAGAAGAGCCAAACCCAGACACTGATGAGACAATACAAGGAAGTGAAGAAACAAGGAGGTAGTAACTCCCCGATTACTTAAGTCAGGTAAATTTCGAGGACGAAATTTAAATTAGAGGGGAAGAGTTATAACACCCTCCGTAGCAACTCGTACATTCTCTTTATTCGGTGACGGTGTCGGTCGGACAGCTAGAACGTCCTAAAAATATTTAAACTAAAGTCAGAACCTTAATTAACTTAAATATTAATAACAAACACTAAGAAAAAATTTTATAAAGAAAATATAAACAAGTGAAAGCAGTAGGTGCCTAGCGATGGGTAACAGGAGGAAGTTGCGGTTCTAACGAGGAGCCCTAGACCCGGGGAAAAAATTATAAAATAATTTTTGGGACTCCAGAGAAGGGTTATTGAGGTTCCCATGGCATTAGAATGCCAAGAAAATACTTAGAAAAATTTTTCAATCGGTACAGCCAATTTTGACCCGTTGAGCCAAACGGAGGGCATTTTGGTCATTTCGCCTTCAGAGGTGATTTTTGGCCGACTTGTCCAGTTAATTAAATAATTATTATGATCTAAAATGTGAATAAATATTGTTGAAAATTGAATTGAAAATGATTAGAAAAGAAAAGGAAAGAAAAATCCATAAAAAGCAATTTATGACATCTTTATGATGTCACTTACAAGTCCCCACCAATTGCATTCAAACGAGCATTTCTAAAACACTTAAAAGAGACTAAAATATGGACTAAAGGGAAAGAAAAACGTGAGCAGCAGCCATTCTTCTTCTTCTTCACCAAAACGTGATTTTCCCCTCCCTCCATTGATGAGCTTGGCAAGCTCATGAAGCCCTAAACTCCCACCATATTTCCTCAAGTTCTCAACACAAAAATTTATTCTAGAAGCTTGCTAAGGTGTTCAGGAGCAAAAGGGAGAAGAGAAATTAAAGTTGGCAAGCTTGGAGATTCTTCAAGTTGAGGTTAGTGCAACTATAAACATAAAACTCTTAAATTTCATGATTTTGGACTTGAAATTTAGTAAGACTTGTAATTTAAATGAACAAAAACCTATGTGTATGAGCTCTTGAATGTTGGCTGCCCTAGAAAAGGAATATGTAGGAGTATTTGATGAGCTTAGAGTGAAATAGAAACCATGTTGAAGTTATAAACATATAAGCAATGCATTGGTAGTTACTAAGATACATGGCATAAACCATGAATTTGAATTAGGGTTTGGAAAGGTGAAAATGTGACTTGGCTTAGGAAATTATTAGAAAGCATTTTAATGGTCAATTAGTGACCATTTTAGGTGATTTGAACAACAAATGGACAGAAAAATGAGATTGCAAAGTGAGGATTGCAGTCGCCTAGGGCAGACATAGGGATGAAAATTCAGTCCCTTTGCACTGCCATAACTTGGGCTGTGTTAGTCCAATTGAAGTTTGGCCAATTGGACATGAAACTAGGCTTATAATGGCACATTTTTTCTGAAGAAACCATGCCCAAAAGACCAAAGCAAGAGGACCAAAACTTGGCCCCAATCCGGAACCACTGAAAGCCTCTCTGAATTGACCAAATGAGCAGTTAAGCTTAACTGCTCATTTGGCCATAACTCACTGTAGATTTGGTCAATTGGCCTGAAATTTTTACAGCAACAAGTTAAGACATATACAAACAACTTTCATGAAGGAACCTACCCGAAATTATGGCAGAACCCAGCCAACCAAGTGACTCTAGTTACTGTTCATGCACTGTAGATATGGTAAATCTGCAGATTTGGCAATCCGGCCAGCTTGGGTTTTTGGGCCATATCTAGAGCTACAAAACTCCAAATGGAGTGATTCAAAAAAGGAAATTCAACTAGACAAAATAAGGAACAACTTTAATGTTTTACATTTCTTCAAATTCCAACAGTAACAGTGTCTAATGGAACAGTGAAGTTGACTCACCAAAACTGAAAATTCTGCTTGTTTTGAGTTTCACTTTGGAATGGTATTAACACTTAATGCCAACAAGTTTTGAATGCCAAATGTGGTATATTGGGAGTGCCAAAGTCAATGTACATATTTTCTATCCAAAAGTCAACATTTTGTTGACCAATGAGGTGAATAGAGACACCAAAACCAAAAATTAGCAATTTTGCCAAAATGACCTAAGCTTTGAGAAAGTGACCAAAACCAACAAGTTTTAAATGTAAAATGTGGTACATTGGGAGTGTTAAAACCAATGCACCTATGATCTATGCAAAAGTCAACTTTTTGTTGACTATTGAAGTGAATAGTGACATAAAAACTTGAAATTCAAAAATTGAAGAATTCAAAAGTATCAAATGCCCTAGTAGGCCTAATGTGATTGGTTTGGATAGGTTGGCATGCCAATAAGGTTCTGATAGCAGTACTGCGTATGATATATGGCTTCATTGCCATTCTGTGATGTGATAGCCTATGGCTATACTGATTATGATGTTTTACTTGGCTTTATGCCTTATTGCTTATATGGCTTATTAGCCATTCTGTTTGCACACCGGGAGACACATTGTGACCGATGGTGTGACGGCCCGAGGTACCTGGTACCCAGTGCTAGTTTACCCGTTTATCCAGTCCGGTCAATTTGTATAGGTTACTTGGGCATGAAAAAGTATAACTGTAATTGAACTGATTGTTAAAGAAAATACGAAAACTAAATATCAGGAATGATTACGATAGAATACAAAGAAATTTAAAATTCATGAAGAAGTTAATATCATAAAACGTAATTAGCCCTCGACTAAACACAAAGTGAGTAATTATTCATTTCTCATGAACGCAATAGCAAGGAAATTATGATTTTTATTTGCATATTATTTCTTTCTATTTTATTATTTGCACCACTAAGCTTTATGCTTAGCGCGTTGCTTTTGCAACGTGTAGGTACTGAAGATACTGATCGAGAGCCAGTATACCACAGATTGAGTAAGTCCATCCTGCACTGCATAGTGCATGTCACCTCACGTCGTGATGCATTGGTAGGACGCTAGATGTCATTTTGGTATTTTGTAATTGATTTTATTTTCTCATATGTATTTGAACTTATGTAATATATTTTGATATTCATGTAAATAATGAAAAGTGTGGTTGTAAATGGAAAAGTGAATGTTTATCTATCATATATGCATGGTATTATATGAGATGGATGAATGATTGAGAAATGAATGGTTGACAAATGTTGAGAACTGAAATTGAGAAATATTGATGAGATTTTGATATTGGAGTTTGGAAATGATTGAATGTGAATATTGGAAGTGTTTTTAACAGGTTCCGAAGAACGGTTTTCTCCATTTTTAGCCGGTACTCCGCCGGATTTTCTTTAAAATTTTCGGAACCTCAAATAAATTACAATTTCAATAAATGAATTATATTTCATAAGTTATATTCAAAAGGAAGAATAAAAATGAATTAAGATAAAATAGAGTGTTCGGCACACTGAGTGGCATAACTTGCTCGGCTACACTGTAGTCGGGTAAGGGGTGTCACATTCTGTCCCCTTGAACTCAGTAGCCCCATATTTCATCAATTTGTCATACTGCCTAGCAGAAGACTGTGGTTGTAACACTGGTGTCTGTAGTGGGACTTGAGTAGGCATGTTACCAGCCATTTGTTGAAACATTGCAACCATCTGCTGAGCAAACTGAGTAGGAAATTACTGTGCTAAGGGGGTCTTTGTGATCCACTGACATTGTGTAGGGCTGGGGCATCCCCTTGTACCTCAGCCTCTATAGATTGGTCGACTGAACGATCACCCTCTTCCATAGTCAATTTGAGGATCTTAAACCTCCTGAACAAATAACACAAGGAGATTTTCTCCTGTTAGTGCATATTTATAATGTAATTGTGACACCCCTTACTCGACTACAGTGTAGCCGAGCAAGTTATGCCACTCAGTGTGCCGAGCACTCTATTTTATCTTAATTCATTTTTATTCTTCCTTTTTAATATAACTTGTGAAATATAATTTATTTAAGCCTTTTGTCGAAATTATAATTTATTTGAGGTTCCGAAAATTTTATAGAAAATCCGGCAGAGTACCGGCTAAAAATGGAGAAAACAATTCTTCGGAACCTGTGAAAAACACTTCCTATATTCATGTTCCATCATCTCAACTCCAATTATCAAATTCTCAACAATGTTCAATCTCAGTTCTCATTCATCCATCTCATATGATACCATGCATATATCATAGATAAACATTCACTTTTCCATTTACAACCACACTTTTCATTAATTACATGAATATTAAAATACATTACATAAGTTTCAAATACATATGAGAAAATAAAATCAATTACAAAATACCAAAATGACATCTAGCGTCCTACCAATGCACTGCAGACAGTGAGGTGACATGACACTATCATGCAGAATCGTGAACCGCCTTACCGAATCTGTGGTCTCATCGGGCCCTCTGTCCATCTTTCGCACTACGCTGCAAAGCGACGCTAAGCATAAAGCTTAGTGGTGCAAATAATAAAATAGAAAGAAATAATATGCAAATAAAAATCATAATTTCTTAGCCATTGTGTTCATAAGAACTGAATAATTACCAACTTAATGTTTAGTCGAGGGCTAATTACGTTTTATGATATTAACTTCTTCATGCATTTTGTTTATTTATTTTCTTCCTGATCTTGAGTTTCTTTGTATTCTATCGTAATCATTCCTGATATTTAATTTTCGTATTTTCTTTAACAATCAGTTCATTTACAGTTATACTTTTCCATGCCCAAGTAACCTATCTTGAACATCGATCGATAACGGTCGTTGGCCGACACCGCGGTGCCTCGGGCCGTCATACCATGGGACGCAAAACGTCAACCACGTATGCAGTCAGTATGGCTAAAAAGCCATGATATCACATAATCGGCATAAAAGCCATGAATACGGGCATAAAAGCCATGGATACGGGCATAAAGCCATGAATACAGGCATAAAAGCCTTTCCTTTTGCAGTACTGCTAAAACAATACCCTATTGGCATGCCAAACTATCCAAACCAATCACATTAGGCCTACTAGGGCATTTTGCATTTTTAAGTTTCACAATTTTTGAATTTCAAGTTTTCATGTCACTATTCATTTCATTAGTCAACTAAAATGTTGACTTTTTCATAAACAATAGGTACATTGGTTTTAATACTCCCAACATACCACATTTTGTATTCAAAACTTGTTAGTTTTGGTCACTTTCTCAAAGTTTAGGTCATTTTGGCAAAATTGCTAATTTTTTGGTTTTGGTGTCACTATTCACGTCATTGGTAAAACAAAATGTTGACTTTTAGAATAAAAATGTGTACATTGACTTTGGCACTCCCAACATACCACATTTGGTGTTTAAAACTTGTTGGCATTAAGTGTTAATACCATTTCCAAGCATTAAACCAAAGGAGCAGATTTTTCAGTTTTGGTGAGTCAACTTCACTGTTCCATTGGACACTGTTACTGTTGGAATTTGAAGAAATGTAAAACATGAAAGTTGTTCCTTATTTTGTCTAGTTGAATTTCCTTTTTTGAATCACTCCATTTGGAGTTTTGTAGCTCCAGATATGGCTCAAAAACCCAAGCTGTCCGGATATGCATTCTGCAGAAATTTACCATATCTACAGTGTATGAACAGTAACTTGAGTCAGTTGGTTGAATGGGTTCTGGCCATAATTTAGGGTAGGTTCCTTCATGAGAGTTGTTTTTCTATGTCTTAACTTGTTTCTGTAAAAATTTCAGGACAATTGACCAAATCTACAGTGAGTTATGGCAAAATGAACAGTTACTGTTCATTTGGTCAATTCTGCAGAGGCAGTTTCAGGGTATCCGGATTGGGGCCAAGTTTTGGTCCTCTTGCTTTGGTCTTTTGGGCATGGTTTCTTCAGCAAAAATGTGCCATTATAAGCCTAGTTTCATGTCCAATTGGCCAAACACCAATTGGACTAGCACAGCCGAAGTTATGGCAGTGCAAAGGGACTGAATTTTCAGTCCCTATGCTGCTGTCCTAGGGCAGTTTGCAACCTCACTTTGCAATCTCATTTTTCAGTCCATTTGTTGGTCAATCTACCTAAAATGGTCACTAATTGACCATTAAAATGTTCTCTAATCAATTCATAATCCAAGTCCACACTTTACTCCCAAAACCCTAGCTCAAATTCAAGATTTTGTACAAGTTACCCTAGTTGACTAACTAACTCATTTCCTTATGTTTATATACTTTATTCATGATTTCTAATTCATTCCAAGTCCATTCAAAAACACTCAATCCTATTTCTCCCTAGGGCAGCCGAAATTTATGGAGTACATATACATAAATTTCATCCACTTAATTTATAAATTCTTGCTAAATTCAAGTTCCTATGCATGAAATTAAAGAGTTTTTGATATATAGTGCACTAACCTCTTGTAGCTTAAATCCAAGCCAACCCAAAACTTCAATTTCTTCTCCTCTTTTAGCTCCCAAAATATTAAGCAAGGTTCTAGGGTAAAATTTAATGTTGGGAACTCAAGGAAATATGGTGGGAGTTTAGGGTTTCATGAGCTTGCCAAGCTCATCAATGGAGGGAGATAGGAAGAGTCACGTTTTGGGGAAGAAGAAGAAGAAGAATGGCTGCTGTAATTTGTGTTATTTTGGTCTTCATTTATGTCTTTTAATAGTTTAGTCAAATGGTAGCTTATTTGTGATTGGTCACAATTTGTAAATGACATCATCAAGATGTCATAATTGAGCTTTTTCTTCATTTTCTTTCCTTTCCTCCACTAATCATTTTCAATTTGATTTCTAGTAATGTTTATTCATATTTTATGTTATATTAATTATTTACTCAACTGGACAAGTCGGCCAAAAATCACCTCGGAAGGCGAAATGATCAAAATGCCCTCCGTTTGGCTTAACGGGTCAAAATTGTCTGTACCGATTAAAAAATTTTTCTAGGTATTTTCTTGGCATTCTAATGCCATGGGAACCTCAATAACCCTTCTCTGGAGTCCCAAAAATTATTTTATGATTTTTCCCTCGGGTCTAGGGCTCCTCGTTGCGAGAACCGCAACTTACCTCTGGTTACCCATCGCTTGGGCACCGGCTCTTTTAACTTAACTGTATTTTATTTCTAAAATTTTTACTAAATTTTTCTCATTAATATTTGAGTTAATTATGGTCCCTCACTTAAATTTAATAATTTTTTCGGACGTTCTAGCTGTCCGACCGACACCGTCACCAATAAGGATGTACTAATTGCTCCGGAGGATGTTACAAGAATGTATGTATCAAACAATGATATTGAGCAGTTGTACTATGAAGAAAGAATATTCAAATTACAGGTGAAAACAAAATTTAAAAACTAGCTCTGATACCACTTAAACATGTCACACCCTACCCCTCTGTAAGGCATAACATGATCCCGTAGTATACCTAATAAATTACCAATTTCATCTACTAATAACCCATTAAATACATTATAAGGGATTTTAAAACTTTTCTTACTTCTTTTTACAGTGGTGAGCACTATTTACAGGTGTTAAATTGTTTTTTTTTAACTGAAATGAAACAGCTAACACATTTGAATTATTAGTAATTTCTATAAAAAATTTTGGCGAGTGCCATTTGTATTTTGAATAAAACAGTTCTTCAAAAACCTGTAAAAAGCACTTCAAATATATTTTTCAATCTCAAACTCCAACATTTAATCAACACAAATATGTTTCTCAACATTTGTCAACTCAAATCCACAATAATTTTTCAGTATTTTTGAAGGTTGAGATAAAAGAAATATATCACAATATTTACAAACCAAAATAATTTACAATTTATTTTTTAACTTCAATGTACAATTTTAATTTACAACTGCTCAAAACCAAGAACACTATATATATACAGTGAACATATATTACAATACAAAATGCAAAATATGGTATACTCAATATACCCGATGATCTCTCAGTGTAGTAATAGCAGCCTAGTCTGCTGCCCTATTACTCTGTCTACCTACGATAGCAATGAAAAGCTATCGCTGAGCCATTGTCTCAGTGGTGCACAACATTAACCAAATAAAACTTTACAACACAAATCATAAGTCATATAAATAATGGATACTTAAAACCATAGTTAAATTCAAAGATAATGAATGTCATAAAGAATTTAAATGCCATTTCACAATATCACAATAAATATCAATAAATCACGCACAGCTTAATCATGTTCCAAAGTTCAATTCGTTCCAAAAGCCGATGGCTAGTGAGGAATTCAATTCGTCCCAAAAGCCGATGGCTAATGAGGAATAACATAGCTAGCTAGCAATAATATGAGTACTCATTCTATTTGTCCTCAACAGGCACACACCTCAACACTTCAGCCAGAGAGGGAATTCAATTCATGCCACTAGACAAGCTAGCGAGGAATTTAATCAATATACATGATAGCTATAGTTTCAAACCATTTACAATGCTTTTCGATCAATAAGTATCCATCAAATATCAATCAAACAATTTTTTCATAATTTAAAACAATAATATACAAATAGTCATCATTTATTTCATTTGAAAATTCAAAAGTAATAATTGTTATGCACAAACCTCTAATTACTGTCTCTTGGCCCTGACTCAGTGTTTCCTTCCCCTTCCCTGAGTCTTTGCTAACTGAAACACACAATTTGAAGTGTTTCAGTACTCATTTAAACTGACTCTAACAATAAGGCTTAATACTTCATTTATTGAATTCCATTATATCCTTAGTCAACCTAAGATGTTGACCCTCGATGCAGTCTAGGTGAATTAGGTTCTAATGTTATCAATATGTCACATTTTATAGCCTTTTAGTACTGGTACATGTTACCAAATTCGTTTTCATGTATAGTGCATTTTATTGCAATTTGTCAGATTTCGGTATACTAATTTGACCTAGTCGGATGACCTAGTTCCCTCAGTTTTCGGGTTTCGGTCAAAACTACAAACTTGTAGGTCTATGTCTTATTACATGCGGGGCAAAATTTCAGGTAATTCTAAGTTATGTAGACCAAGTTATGGTCAATTTACCAATGCTGGTCAAAATGTATCAAAATGGTCACTTTAGGTCATTTTTAGGTCACTTTTGGTTCGGCCAGTTATTGGACCCGAACTTGTGCAAGCTATTTGGCTTGGTTCTGGCCATTGATGGGCTTTGGTGTCTTCATAAGAATTGTAGACATATGTCTTAACTATTCATGGTACAAAGTTTAGGTCAATTGGACCTATTTTGAGTGAGTTATGGCCAAAACACTAACTGCTGCCCAAATGGTACATTTTCAGGCTTTCAATGCACTAATCCGGATTTGGTCATTTTTCAAGTCACCTTCCAAGCAGAATTTTGGTAAGCTTCCTTCATGAAAGTTGGCACTGTTTGTGCTTAGTTTCACTTACAATTGGTCTCATATCAATTGGAGTCACACACTTAAGGTTCTAAGCCAAAACACACACTGCCCTACTATACACTCTTCATCACATACCAAAGGACACATTTAACACTTACCAAGTTACACATCCATGCCAATTCTGGTTTGTACCATAACATAAATACATTTTACTTCACATTGTTGGTCATCTTGGTAGCTTGTAACCACACTCAATATGCACATTATAGTATAGAATTTTCCAACTCCAAATTACAAACAATTTAACCACATAGTATAGCTCATTTACATGTCCAAACTCAAACCTTTATACACATGTACATGCTGCCATAACAAGCAACATAATTTAACAATAATATTCCACAAACCAAACCATGAAATAACACATTTTGGTCTACACTTCAAGTTTGCCGAATTGTACATCTCTCCAATTAGCTTCCAAGCTTCCAAAATCAAGTGTACTTTCACATATACATTTAGTATACATCACCCAATTTATTCCTACACACATAAACACTTACATGAACTCTTTAATCTACCATTTACATGCAAGGATAAACTACTATCATTGAAGTTCCATGGCTGCCAAAAATATACCTCTCCCTTAACTCATCAAACTTCAAAAATCCTTCCACAATTCAACTGCTCATAACATCCATACAAGGTTTAATGAAATAAGCATCCAAAATAAGTACTTACCACTTTTGAAACTCTTCAAAACCTCACCAAAACTTGATTTTCTTGCTGCCTATCTACTGCCCTAGTTATGTAGAACAATTTTAGTGAAGGAATCAAGTGGAAAAATGGCTTGGATCATGGGAGATGGAAGCTTGGCCATGGACGGCCATGGAGGTTTCTTTCTCCTTGGTTTCGGCTGGTTTTTTGGAGGCTGAAGAAGATGAGCAATCTGTCCAAAATATGCTGATTATATGCCCACTTAATTGAGTTAGTGGACCACTAAGTAAGGGTTTAATATTGTTTATTCTAAAGTTTTCATATTCCCACATTTAACTCCTATCTTTTGCTATTTAATTTTATGTACCACCAATTTAATTTTTCATGACATTTTCCAAGTGTAATATCATTTATTTTTAATGGACATTTAGGTCAAAAGACAACTCGGGGTGTCAAATGACCACAATGCCCCTGTTCAGGTTGTATTCCTGATTTTTCGGTAACACCGAGTTTTGTCCTTTTTTTGATTTCTCACTTTTTCTTTGTACTAATTAATTAATTTTTCTTTGATTTTTCTAATGACATTTATACTTCAATAGATGTCTATTTAAGTCTTAAAAATATTTTCTAGGGTTTCCTGTGGTCCAGGGCTAGTCAACGGTTCACGCCACAACTTCCCGGTGCGGTCACCCATTGCTAGGGTTCTCGGCTCATTTAACTTGATTACATTTCATTGCTATTATTTTTCCTTTGTTTTTCTTGTATTTTATTTTCTTGTATTTCATTATTTTAGGTCTCCTCACTCATAACTAAGTGTAGCTCTAGGCATCCTAGCTGTCCGGACAACACTGGTCACTGAAACAGTAGAACACACTACCGAAAATAGGGGTGTTACATTAGTGATATTAGAGCTAGTTTTTAAATTATGTTTTGGCCTGTAATTTGAATATTCTTTATTCATAGTACAACTGCTCAATGTCACGTTTTGATGCATACAGTATATTACATTATAAATATGCACTAACGAGAGGAAATCTTTTTGTATTATTTGTTCAGGAGGTATAATATCCTCTAATTGACTATGAAAGAAAGGGACCGTTCAGTCGATCAATCAATAGAGGCTGAGGTACAAGGGGAAGCCCTTGTCCTCCAAAATGTGAGTGGATCAACCGCACCAGCCCCCTCAGTACCATAGTTTCCTGCTCAATTTGCACAGTAGATGGCTGCAATGATCCAACAGATGGCTAGTAACATGCCTACTCAAGCCCCATTGCAGACACCAGTGGTTCAACCACAACCATCAACTAGGCAGTATGACAAGCTGATTAAATATGGGGCTACTGAGTTCAAGGGGACAGTAGATCCACTAGAGGCAGAACAATAGCTGGAGAGAATGGATAGAGTGTTCAAGAAACTACACTACACAGACGAGCTAAGATTTGATTATTCAGTGTCACTACTATAGGGAGATGCATATAACTGGTGAAAAACCATTCCCCATAGTTTGGTGGAACCTCCAATGCTAACCTGGGATGACTTTCTTCAGGAGTTCAGACAAAAATATGTCCCAGATGCCTATGTAGACCGGAAGCTACAGGAGTTCTTAAGTCTAAAACAGGGAAGTAGATCAGTGCCAGAATATGAAAGGGAATTTTCCTGCCTAAGCCACTATGCATGAAGTCTCCTTTCTACCAACAGGGAAAGATGTCAGAGGTTTGAAACCGGCTTGAAGCCTAGTCTCAAACTACAAGTGGTCGGATTTAAACATAATAACTTCTCTGAGCTCATTTCTCAAGCACTTGAATTAGAAAGAATTGAGTCAGAAGCGGCCCCAGAGAAAAAGATATTAGAGAAGAGAGAAAAAGAGAAAGAGGGGAAGTCAGTAGATCAGAGTTCCAATGGACCTACTGAGAAGAGAAAGAACTTTGGGAGACATAATAGGGGTGGTAAAAAGTCTGGTAGGGGAATATTTTTGGGACAGAAATCTCCTCTATGTAGTCAGCAGACTACTAGAAGTTCCTACCCTCCCCGTTAATGTGAAACTTGCTGAAGAAATCATGGTGGGGTGTGCTATAAGGCCATAGGAGCCTGTTATAACTGCAGAGGCACAGGACATTTTGCTAAAGATTGCACTAGTGCACGTAGAGTTGGGCCACCTCTTACTACTACAGAAGGGTCAGTTCAGAATCCTGCCACCAGATGTTCACAACCACAATGAGACAGGGGTAGAGGTAGTCCATCAGGCAGTCAAGGCACAGTGAATCAGTCAGAGCAAGGCATTGTTTCAGCCAGAGTCTACACAATGAGACAGAGGGAAGAGGCTGAGACATCTGATATTGTGGCTGGTACCTTCTTAAATTTTAATCAAGATGTGTTTGTGTTATTTGATATGGGTTCTACCCATTCCTATGTGAGTGCTAGCATCATTGATTGCATTGTTGTTCCGTGTACAAAAATAGACTTTGAGCTGCTAGTAACAAGTCCGCTAGGACAAGAGGTCAGGGTCAATAGAATGTATAGGGATTGTCCTTTGGTGATCCAAGGACATACTTTTCTGTCTGATCTCATTGAAATGCCCTTCAGAGATTATGATATCATCTTGGGCATGGATTGGTTAGCCAGGCATCACGCCATGATTGACTATAGACTGAAGACAGTCACTTTTTGTCTCCCTCAGTACAATGATGTGGTAATACATAGGGAGAGGCAGTTATTGCCATCAAACATCATTTCGGATACACTAGCCAGAAAAATGATTAGAAAGGGGTGTGAAGCATACTTGGCACATGTGGTAGATACCCAAGTGGGGAGTCCAGCATTGAGGGACATCCCTACAGTATATGACTTTCCAGATATGTTTCCTGATGAGCCAGGATTACCTCCAGAAAGAGAAGTATAGTTTGAGATTAATATTATGCCTTGTGTGAATCCAATCTCCATAACACCATATAGAATGGCACTAGTAGAATTGAAGGAGTTGAAGGTACAGTTGCAAGAACTACTTGAAAAAGGCTACATCCGCCCTAGTGTGTCACCTTGGGGAGCTCCAGTATTGTTTGTTAAGAAGAAAGATGGCACTCTCCACTTATGTATTGACTATCGGCAATTGAATAAGGTTACAATAAAGAACAGATATCCATTGCCTCGCATTGATGATCTGTTTGATCAGTTGAAGGGTGCAGCTGTGTTCTCTAAAATTGATTTGCGATCTGGTTATTATTAGTTGAAAGTGCAAGAGTAGAGTATTCTAAAAACTACTTTCAGAACTCGATATGGCCACTATGAGTTTCTAGTAATGCCATTCGGCTTAACTAATGCTCCTGTGACACCCCTTACCCGTGTACAGTATACCCGAGTAAGTAATGCCACACGGTGTACTGGCACACTCTAATATACCTTACTTAATTTGTGTCATGCCTTTGAAGCCAATTTATGAAATATGATTTATTTAAGCCATTTATCAAAATTATTATTCATTTGAGGTTCCGAAGATTTTAAAGAAAATCCGGCGGAGTACCGGCTAAAAGTGGAGAAAACAGTTCTTCGAAACCTGTTAAAACACTTCCAATATACAATTTCATTCATTCTCAACTCCAATATCATCAACAAAACTCAATATCAATATCTCAATAATTTGTCAATTTCAGGTCTCAACAACCTTCTCATTTCTCAAAGCATCCCTTTTTGGGGGTTCTCATATATATAAACAACCATTAAATACTCAAATTAATACCATACATGACCATAAATCTTTATTATTTACATGAACCTCAAAATACATTACATAATTCCCAAATACATATGAGAAATAAAAATTTAATTACAAAATAACAAAATGACATCTAGTGTCTTACCAATGCACTGCAGGTGACGAGGTGACACGGACACTGAGCAGAACTGCCGGATGGACTCACCCAGTCTGTGGTCTACTGGGCTCGCGATCGGGATCTCCAGTACCTACGCGTGGCAAAAGCAATGCGCTAAGCAATAATGCTTAGTGGTGCAATAATATGATAAAAGAAAATAGCAAGAAAATAAATGTGTAGATAATGTGTATGCTTTCTTTGTTTGGTATTGATATATTCATTGTTTCATTAACGTTGTTCACTTTTATTCATTTGGTTGCCCCAAGTAACCTACACTAGACGACTGGACTGGATAACGGGTAAACTGGCACTGGGTACCTAGTACCTCGGGCCGTCACACCATCGGTCACATATGCATCTCCCGGCAGGCAAATGTAACAAGTCAGAATAATATCAGGCACAAGGCCAAGTCTCAATGCAAAGTCAGAATGGCTAAAAGCCATGAAATCACAGAATGGCATTTTTGCCATGTGCAGTACTGCTAATTGAACCCTATTGGCATGCCAAACTATCCAAACCGATCTTGTTAGGTATACTAGGGCATTTGAAACTCTTAAATTTGTCAATTTGTGAATTTCAACTTTTTTGGTGTCACTATTCATCATTGGTCAACAAAAATGTTGACTTTTGGAATAAAAATGTGTACATTGCCTTTGGCACTCCCAACATACTACATTTGGTGTTTAAAACTTGTTGGCATTAAGTGTTTTTGCCATTCCAAAGTGTAACTCAATACAAACAGATTTTTCAGTTTTGGTGAGTCAACTTCACTGTTCTATTGGACACTGTTACTGTTGGAATTTGAAGAAATGTAAAACATGAAAGTTGTTCCTTATTTTGTCTAGTTGAATTTCCTTTTTTGAATCACTCCATTTGGTGAAGGAACGGAAGCGTGAAAAACACAAGATTATACCATTGAATTCAAAAATTTTCACCTAGGGTCACATGCACCATGCAAGATTTATTTTTATCTATTTGATTTCAATGATAAACAACATATTAAAACTCTTTTAATATGTTTTTGGATCTGTATTTGCCATTTAAGATTTTAAAAATTAATCAGATTAATTTTAGAACCCTAGATTAAATCAAGAACGATTACACTAACCTCTTGATGTGCTGCAGCTGTTCCGCGCTTTGAGATTCGTCTTCAGGACACCAGATGTTGTCCCTCTAGCTTGTCCACACCAAGAACACCTATGGCAGCCCTTGAACAGCTTCTAAAGCCTTTTCTATTAATTAGAAATTCAAGTTCTGCCTTTTAAGAGATTATAGATGTAAACAGGACACTAGAAACAATTTCTAGCGTTCTTAATTCAAGAGATTGATGGCTAATCTCTTTGAATTGATGAGAGATGAAAAGAAATAGCTGGAGAGGCTCAAAGTGGCGTGACAATTGAGAGGAGAGGCTGCTGGTTATGTTTTCTTTTCATAACCACACTTAAATAGCTAGGTTAACACATTAAACCCTAGCCACATGTCACCTTTTGATTAGCTCTAGGTTTAAGTGACCCAATCACATTGTGCCAAGTGTCAAACCTATATTTAATCTTGATTTTAATCATCTTACATGATTAAAAAAAGACATTTGGCAAGCTTATGTGTTATGCCATGTGTCACCATCTCATGGTGCCACGTGTCACACTGTGAAATGACCAAAATGCCCCTGTGTCTTAATTTTGAGTTCTTAACCCAAAATAATTATTTTCTTCTTCTAATTAATTTATATCAAATATAAATTAATTAATTAATCTCTATTAATTAATTTCTCATCAATTAAATTCATATTTAAACACTTTAAATATAAATTTAATTTATACTACTGTCACACCTTACCCCTCTGTAAGGCATAACATGATCCCGTAGTATACCTAATGAGTTACCAACTCCGTCTACTGATAACCCATTAAATACACTACAAGGGATTTTAAAAACTTTTCTTACTTCTTTTACAGTGGTGAGCACTATTTACAGGTGTTAAAAACTTTGGTGAACTGAGGTGAAACAACTAACTCATTTGATTTATTTGGAATTTCAGAAAATTTTGGCAAGGTGCCATCCGTATTTTAGATAAAACAGTTCTTGTAAAACCTGTAAAAGCACTTCTATAATTTTCCAAATCTCAACTTCAATACATTTCTCAACACAACAATTCATCAACTCAATTCCATAGAAATTTTTCAAAGTCTGAGATAAGGAAATATAATACAACTTTTACAATCCAAAACACTCATAATTAATTTACAACTTCAAGTACAATTTAATTTAATTTACAACTGCTCAAAACCAAATACAATATGTAAATACAGTGTCATACATTACAAGATAAAAGCAAAAGCGGTATACTCAATATACTGTAATCCTCATTGGATGTATATGCAGCCTAGTCACGCCTGTTTATCTCTCTACTGCGATAAAGAATAAAGCTATCACGAGACAATGTCTCAGTGGTGCACAACATTAACCAAATACAATTTAAATCACAATTCATAAATCATGTAAATAGTGGATACTTAAAACCATAGTCAAATTTAAGACAATAAAGGTCAATAAGAATTTAAACTCCATTTCTCAATATCACAATAATTTTCCATAAGTCAGATCAGGTTTGAATTCAAAAGATGATATGTCAATGAGAGTTTAAAATCCATTTCACAATCTCACAATACACATCAGTAAATCACACACAGCTTAATCATGATCCATAATTCAATTCATCCCAAAAGCCGATGGCTAATGAGGTATTCAATTCATCCCAAAAGTCGATGACTAATGAGGAATAACATGGCTAGCTAGCAAAAATATGAGTACTCATTCTATTCGTCCTCAACAGGCACACACCTCAACACTTCAGCCAGAGAGGGAATTCAATTCATCCCACTAGACAAGCTAGAGAGGAATACAATCAATATACATGATAGCTGTGGTTTCAAACCAATTACAGTGCTTTTCAATCAATAAGTATCCATCAATGTCATTCAAATAGTTTTTCACAGTTTCAAACCATTCACAATATTTTTCAATCAATAAGTGTCCATCAAACACATTTCCACAATTTAAAACAATGATATACAAACAGTCAATATTTATTTCCATTGAAAATAATTCAAAAGAAACAGTTGTTGTGCACAAACCTCTGATATTTGTCTCCTGGTCTTGACTCAGTATTTCTTTCCCTTTTGCTGAGTCCTTGTTAACTGAGAAACACAATTTGAAGTGTTTCAAGATTCAAATTAAACTATCTCTATCGATGGGGTTTGGTAAATAATGCACTGAACTCAATTATTCGCTTAATCACCTAATATACCGACCCTCGATGCGTTTTAGGTAAATTAGGTTTTAGTGTCGTTAATATGTCACACTCGATAGGGTTTTAGGTTTGGTATGTTTTACCAAAGTCATTTCCTCGCTTAGTGCATTTTAATGCAAATTGCTGGATTCCGGAACACTGGTTTGACCTAACCGGACGATCTAGTTCCCTCGGTTTTCGGGTCTCGGTCAAAACTACAAACTTGTAGATCTAGGTCTTATTGCACGCGGTGCAAAATTTCAGGTCAATCCGAGTTAAGTAGACCAAGTTATGGTCATTACACTATTGCTGGTCAAATGGTACCATTTTAGGTCAATTTTAGGTCAAAGTGGTCAATTCTGGTTCGGCCAGTTTTTGGACCCGAACTTGTGCAAGTTGTTTGACTTGCTTATGGTCATTTCTGGGCTTTGGTGTCTTCATAAGACTTGTAGGTATGGGTCTTAACTATTCTTGGTCAAAATTTCAGGTCAATTGGACCTGGTTTGAGTGAGTTATGGCCTAAACACTCACTGCTGCCCAATTGGTCATTTTTCAGGTCCTAATTGCATCTAATCCGAATTGGTCAAATTTTTAGGTCACTTTGCAAGTAGAATTTTGGTATGGTTTCTCAATGAAAGTTGGCACATTTTGTGCCTAGTTTCACCTCAAATTGGTCTCATACTAATTAAGGTTACACATTCAAGGTTATAGGCCAAAATATACACTGCCCTTAATATGCATTACACACCCCAACTTCAAACACACACTTACCTTTGCAAGGTTTACTTCCATACCCTACACACACTTACCTTTGCAAGGTTTACTTCCATACCCTACCAAACTGTTTTGGCACATTACCAACAACATTTTCTACATAACATTAGCATTATTTTGGGCAGATTCCAATCACCCTCAACACACCAAATATCATTCACAATTACAATTTCTAAGTACCATTACAAACACACCTAAACATTTCAAACTTTACATACACTTTACAATGTAAATTGACATACATATCATCAATCCTTCTAGGTCAACATGCTGCCCACACTCCCTTCAATATACACCATTATTCAAGTGTCCACAAGCTGCCACAATTCATTCATCAACATCACATTGCCGTACCATATGCCAATTCCCATCAAAGTGCATCATTCACCATATATACATGCATTAAATCACTAGGTTACTAAATCACCATGATTAACATTATTTCTCATCAATTATATACACAAATACCTCATCAAAAACGTGACCCATGGCTGTCCAAAATGGCAACAACAATAACCCTTCAAACTCAAAATTTTCCTTCACCAAACCAATACCCATAACATAAACATAAACTTTAACAAAGAACTTCTCAAAAATGCAAACTTACCTTTAATTGTAAATTGCTAAACCTTCACCAAACTTCCCAAAATTGGTATCAATATCTTCCTTGTGATGTGTAGACAAATTTTAGTGAAGAACACTAAGTGAATGGAGTTGAAATGTAAGGAGGGATCAAGCTTGCATGAAAATGTCCATGGAGTTTTCTCTCCCTTCATTCACGGCTTGGATGGTAAATGAAGAAGATGAAGTGGCTGCTGGACATAGTGGACTTACATCAGCCCCATAATGTGTTTATTTTATTCCCTTAGTGGTCCACTTACTCTAATTAATTCATATTATAAGTTACTTTCACTTAATCCACATTTAACCCATTATTTCCACTATTTATTTTAGGTACCATCAAATTAATTTTTCATTTCATTTTCTAAGTGTAATACTATTTTTTTTTAATGGACTTTTAGGTAAAAAGACAATTCGTGATGTCAAATGACCATAATGCCCCTGTTCGGGTGGCTTTCCAGATTTTTCGGTAACACCGTATTTTGTCTGTTTTTCGATTTCTCACTTTTCTTTGTACTAATTATTTAATTTTTCTTTGATCTTTCTAATGATATTTACTCTTCAACAATGGTCTATTTAAGTCCTAAAAATGTTTCCCAGGGTTTCCCGCAGTCCAGGGTTAGTCAACGGTCCACGCCGTGACTTCCTGTCTGATCACCATCGCTAGGTTTCAGCTCGTTTAACTTGATTACATTTCTTTGCTATGATTTTTCCTTTGTTTTTCTTGTGTTTTCTTTTCTTGTATTTCATTATTTTATGTCTCCTCACTCATATCGAAGTACGGTTCTAGGCATCCTAGCTGTCCGGACAACACTGGTCACCGGAGCAGCAGAACGCACTACCGAACTTTGGGGTGTTACAACTACACATCCAATAATCTAGATTTGGTTTCAAGTCATGCTAGGGACTTTGCAATTTAATTGCAAACCAAATCTATTTAATTAATCAATTAAACTCTTTAATTAATTAATTAAATCATATTTAAATAGGTGATAACTTGTGTATGTGTGTGACTTACTAGGCTCATCACTAATTGGCAATGAGACACGATATCAACTCTTAATATCATCAGAACTCTTTCTTACCATAAATGATTTCTCTAAATCATTTTATGAACCTCATAGACCATGGTTAACACCTAGCATAGCATGCCATGGCCACCCAATTAGTAATAAGGTTTACCTTAAATGAACCTATAATCATATGTTACCATGCACTAGAATCTCTCTGTTACAAAATCCCAACTCAAGCTGGAGTCATGGTTTATGTCAAACTCCATTTGCTATGAATATTATGTTCTCTTTTAATTCCAGTTCTTGATTAAAAAGATTTTCTCATCAGAAACTCTTTTCTGAATAAATCTATCTGTCTGCCAGAACTTGAAACATCAAGAACTATTTAATGAACATAGGATTTTAACTCTATTTACTTAGAGGAACAGATTCCATCTTGATCAACACCTACCTCCATATATAACTAGCAGGAGCCAACACATGCCCATATACCCATACATAGTACAAGTATGAAAGCAGTATCAAACTCAAACTACCTATATACAAGATAACTGTATCTCAGGTCTAAAGATTATATGCACTGATATGATTTATGACAAAACATTGACAAGAGTAAACTCCATGTGCTTGTCATAAGTGTCACTGGTTCGGCCTACTTATCATTTATAAGTGCCTATCATATTTGTTATATGGCATGAGACTCACCATTCCATCTTATTTATATCTCATATAAATAACTTGGGAACAAACATGAATACAATCTTTCTGGATAAGTCATGTCCTTATTATGAAGTATCCTCGATTGTGAACCTATTTATGATACTTTGTGCTAGAAATATTGTCACTCATATTCTTAACAACTTAAGAATAATATTTCTAACAAAATATCAATGGACCTTTTCTATTACACATAAATATATTATGTAAACGGAAAAGTGGAAATGCCTTTTATTATTAAAAATATGTACAAGATACATACTAAATGATATGCTCTAGGGCATACTACTAACAATTGGAGTTTTGTAGCTTCAGATATGGCTCAAAAACCCAAGCTGTCCGGATATGCACTCTGCAGAAATTTACCATATCTACAGTGCATGAACAGTAACTTGAGTCACTTGGTTGAATGGGTTCTGGCCATAATTTGGGGTAGGTTCCTTCATGAAAATTGTTTTTCTATGTCTTAACTTATTGCTGTAAAAAATTCAGGCCAATTGACCAAATCTACAGTGAGTTATGGCCAAATGAACAGTTACTGTTCATTTGGTCAATTTTGCAGAATTCAGTGCAGGGTATCCGGATTGGGGCTGAGTTTTGGTCCTCTTGCTTTGGTCTTTTGGGCATGGTTTCTTCAGCAAAAATGTGCCATTATAAGCCTAGTTTCATGTCCAATTGGCCAAACTTCAATTGGACTACCACTGCCCAAGTTATGGCAGTGCAAAGGGACTGAATTTTCATTCCCTCTGCTGCTGTCCTAGGGCAGCTTGCAAACTCAATTTGCAACCTCATTTTTCAGTCCATTTGTTAGTCAAATTACCTAAAATGGTCACTAATTGACCATTAAAATGTCCTCTAACAATTTCCTAAGCCAAGTCACATTTTCACCTTTCCAAACCCTAATATCCAAATCAATTTACTCATAAACCTTAATTACATACTTAGTTCAATATCCATGCATTTTAATACCTTAACCCTCATTTCCAGCCACTCTAAGTTTATTAAACAATCAAACTCAATCTTCCATAGGGCTGCTGAAAATTGAAGGTACCCTTAACACATGTAATTTACTTCAATTCCTTAAGATTTCTTAGCTCAAAAATGTTCTAACTAGAATTTAAAAGAAGGAAAATGAAATTGTAGCACTAACCTCACTTAGGGCAGATTTTTCCCTTCCTCAAAGTCTTGGTTTCCTTTTCTTTTTGCTCCCACAATAATCACCAAGATGATAGAATGAATTTTTGTGTTAGCAATTAAGGTTTTTAGTGGAAGGGAGCTAGGAAAAATGGAGGGAGGAAGGTTTGTTAATGGTGGAATGTGTGGGAGGTGAGTGAGACGTTTTGAAGAAGAAGAGGGCTGCTCTTTTTGGTTTCTAGATTCTGCCTCCTTTATCCATTTTTATTGCATTTTAATTGTCTTGCTTAATTGTGATTGGCCATAGCATTTTTAATTACTTAAGCATGACATCATAATTCCCAATTTAGCTCCTTTTTCTTTCTTTTCTTTTCTACCAAATTTCAATTTAATTTTTAGCAATATTTATTCATATTTTAGATCATAATAATTATTTACTTAACTGGACAAGTCGGCCAAAAATCGTCTCTGAAGGCGAAATGACCAAAATGCCCTCCGTTTGGCTTAACGGGTCAAAATTGTCTGTACCGATTGAAAATTTTTTCTAAGTATTTTCTTGGCATTCTAATGCCATGGGAACCTCAATAACCCTTCTCTGGAGTCCCAAAAATTATTTTATAATTTTTCTCCCGGGTCTAGGGCTCCTCGTTGCGAGAACCGCAACTTCCCTTCGGTTACCCATCGCTTGGGCACCGGCTCGTTTAACTCGGTTGTATTTTATTTCTAAAATTTTTACTAAATTTTTCTTGTTAATATTTGAGTTAATTATGGTTCCTGACTTTAGTTTAAATATTTTTTCGGACATTCTAGCTGTCTGGACCGACACCGGTCACTGGAACAGTAGGGTGTACGGAGTGGTTATCGGGAGGGTGTTACAGCTCCAGCTACTTTTATGGATCTGATGAACACTATCTTCAGACCATATCTCGACCAGTTTATGGTGGTGTTTATTAATGACATTTGGATATATTCGAGAAATGCAGAGGAGCATAATAGACATCTGCGGATTGTACTACAGACCTCAAGGGAGAAACAGCTATACGCAAAATTATCGAAATGTGAATTTTGGCTGAAAAAAATCTCTTTCTTGGGACATATTGTGTCAGCTGAGGGGATCAAGGTAGATTCCAATAAGGTAGAAGCTATCCTTAATTGGAAGCCACCCAAGAATATCATAGAAATTTGCAGTTTTATGGGTTTCACTGGATACTACCACTGATTTGTGAAAGGGTTTTCTATGTTAGCTTCTCCATTGACCAAGCTGCTTTGGAAAGATGTGAAATTTTAATGGACAAATAAATGCCAGTAGAGTTTCAATGAGTTGAAGAGGTGTTTGACTGAAGCTCCAGTATTTACTTTACCTACCCTGGGTAAAGAATACACAGCTTATAGTGATGCTTCTCATAATGGGTTAGGCTGTGTATTGATGCAAGATCGAAATGTCATTGCATATGCATCACGCCAGCTAAAACCGCATGAGAGGAACTATCCGACTCTTGACTTGGAGCTAGCAGCTATTATTTTTGCTCTAAAGATCTAGAGACATTACTTATATGGGGAGAAGTGTATATCTACACAGATCACAAGAGCTTGAAGTACTTGGGCACTCAGAAGGAATTGAACTTGAGATAGAGGAGATGGTTAAAACTGATTAAAGACTATGATTGCTTAATAGACTATTAGCCAGGGAAAGCAAATGTGATGGCTGATGCCTTAAGTCGCAAGAATATGGCAAGTTTCAGAGTTTTTCCTTTGTCCATGGTACATGAGTTGAAAGCACAACATGCCAGATTAGATATTGATAATGAGAGACAGATAGTAGTTGCATGGCATGTACAGCCAGTGTTGATTGATCAAATCAGAATAGCTACTCAGAATGATGGAAAATATCAGAAGCTACTGAAGGAAGTCTAGCAGGGCAAGAACCTAAATTCTCTGTGAGAAATGATGGTTTATTGCTACATCAGGGTAGAATGTGCATTCCTAATGATGTGGAATTGAGACAGATCATTATGAAGGAAGCACATGAGTCTCCTTTTGCTATGCACCCTGGTGAAACTAAAATGTACAGAGGGCTAAAAGAGCATTACTGGTGGATGGGTTTAAAAAAGGATATAGCTAATTTTGTCTCCAAATGCCTGACTTGTAAACAAGTGAAGGCAGAACATCAAGTACCAGCTGGTTTGTTACATCCATTGCCAGTACCATAGTGGAAATGGGAACGAATAACTATGGACTTTGTTATGGGACTTCTAAAGACACAGAATAGTCATGATACAGTATGGGTTCTAGTTGACTGACTGACCAAGTCTGCTCACTTTCTTCCAGTCCAGATAGACTATAGCCTGGAAAGATTAGCTAGATTGTGCATAGATGAAATTGTAAGATTGCATAGAGTGCCAGTATCGATTGTATCAGACAAAGATCCTAGGTTCATTTCTAGATTCTGGGGTAGTCTTTAGAGAGCCATAGGAACTAGATTGAACTTCAGCACAGCATTCCACCCACAAACAGATGGCCAGTCTAAAAGGGTAATTCAGATCTTGGAGGATATTGTCACACCTTGTCCCTTGTAAGGCATGACATGTTCCCGTAGCATGCCTAATGAATCACCGAACTCCACCTACCGATAACCCATTAGTTATGCTACAAAGGATTTTAAAACAAACCATAGCTTTTTATCTTATCAATTCTTTTGCGGAAAACTGTATGAGAATAGTTAAAATTCCATGCAAACATTCATTGGAAATAATGATAGACTAAATATTGCAAAAGTTATATTTTCATAAGTCTCAAAGTAAAATACAAAATAATTACAAACTCAAAATGTGATAGCAATGCAATGTTTTTAAATACAAACTGCTCAATGTCCGTACATCCATGCATATAGGTATAAAATATATCAAAAGGAAATTACAGGGGTATGACTACAATATATACCCACAAACAATACCAAAATGCTGCTTCCAAGTCTCTCACTCGGCAGCTTTCTCCTTTCCCTTACCTGCGACAAAGATAAAGAAGCTATCATTGAGTATATCACTCGATGGTGCACAACTAATAACTTTAAAACTTAAAGTAAAACATAATTTGTCAAAGCATAATAAATCACATTTTTTTTAAGCATGAAAACTTCACAATAGTTCTAAGTTCATAAGAGCCATTTATTGGAATAACATTTCAAATGAGAAATCACACTTCATAAATCACAATTCACAAAGCATTAGTGTTGCCAACATCAACACGATTCGAGGCCATGACACAAAATTTCACGATCGGTCGTGTTGTACACCACGACAAAGCAATCTCAACCTCACTAACCGTTATTAATGAGGGAAGGGCTAGCTAGCTAATGAGTGCTCATATAGTCTTACCCCACTAACCGTTATTAATGGGAGACATAATCAATATCAATTACCAACTCCAAGTAGCCGTTACTACTGGGGAGTTCCGAAAGGGACTGTCATGCTAACTGTGGTTTCAAAACAGTTTCCAAAAATTTTCCATTCAACAATCACATTTATAAACCAATAAATACATTTAAATTCATCATAATTTCCAAATAAAGGTAGCATCACCTAAATTTCTTAAATGCAAGAGAAAAACCATATTTCAGTCAAAGTAAACTTGTTCAAAGCAAACTCATTCAATTTAACACATTTCAAGCAATTTACAATTTTAAAAATGAAGAAAATGTTAATTGTGCACAAACCTTCAATGCTCTCCTTTATTGTTACCTACTTCTCCTTGTCCGTTCCAACTTCTTTTTCTACTGAAAATACACAAATAGAATACCTCAATACCAATCTCAATTTCTGCCAAGAACTCATTATATGCATGTCTGATGCATCCTAAGTTAGCTTTGAAAATTTTAGAATATTTTGGTTTTGGGACAGCTTGGTGTGCCAATCTTTGAACCCAATTTTTACCTAGTTTCGATCATTATTTGGTGAGGTGTTCTTCATGAAAATTGTTCATTTAGGTCTTAACATTATTTTCCTTTTTGAATCGCCTAATTCGGAGCTGTGTAGCTCAAGTTATGCCCAAAACACCATTACTGTTCACGTCACTGTTCATGCTGCAGATTTTGTTCTAGCAGATTTATCGATCCAACTTCGTTCAGCGATTTGACCAAGTTAAGTCCATAATTTGGTCTAATGTTCTTCATATGAAATATTATACTATGTCTTAGGTTTCCATCGGTTTAAGAATCGCCTAAATCAGAGTTTTCTAGAGAGAGTTATAGGCTTGCAAAGTTTACTGTTCATTTGGTCAATTTTAGGTGCCCAGATTCTGGCAGATTCGGTGACCGGAATTCGTTTCGCAATTTGATTGAGTTAAGTTCATAATTTTGCCTAACATTCTGCATATGAAATATTCTAATATGTCTTAGGTTTCCATCGGTTTAAGAATCGCCTAAATCGGAGTTTTCTAGAGAGAGTTATAGCCTTGCAAAGTTTACTGTTTATTTGGCAATTCTGCAGTTTTGCAGATTTAGTAACTCAACTTTGCTCAATAATTTGATTAGGTTAATGGCATAATTTTGGTTTGTGTTCTCCATGAAAGTTTTAGGTCTATATCTCATCTAACTACTGGTAAAATTTCAGGTCATTTTTGACCTGCCTAGCTCGAGTTATGACCCAAACACGATTACTGTTCATGTGCACTATTCATACTGCAATTTTTCAAGTTTGGTCAGTTTGTTAACTAGGTTTTGGTCACTTTTTGGGCATGCTTCCTAAATGAAAATTGTGTCATTTAGTGCCTATTTTCAATCCCAATTGGTCTCATACCAATTGGACTTATAAAATTTCATTTTTGGTCTCTAAACCCTAATGTTCAAAACCCTAATTTTTTTCTCCCATTTGGCCAAAACCCTAGTTTAGGTTCCATACATGTTTTCTTTCATTTTCTTATGAAATTTCATCATAAATTAACTTCATTCCAAGCTTATACAACTAATCTAACATGAAAAGAAAATTACCTCTTGTTGATTTCTTTCCAACTTCACTTTTCTTCCAATTATTGTTCTCCTTGCTTTTAATCTCTCAATCAAAGATCTCTTTGATGTTTTCTTTTAGTGGGCTATGGAATTTATGAAGGGAATTTAAGGGAATTAAAACTTGGGAGGGAAAGTTAATGAGGGGAAGAAGTGGAAGAAGAAGAGAAAAAGAGAGAGAGAGAAAGAAAGAGGAGAGGGTGATGGCCTCTTATGAAAAAAAGAAATGAAGAAGACATTTGTCTTCTTATATATATATATATATATATATGTATATATTTATCCCCAAAATTAGCTTATTAAAATTATAAATTTTAATTTTGTCATAAAGATAATTAAACTTAAATTTTTATTCTTTTTTTTTTTTACATTTACACTTAATTTTTCCTTTTAATTAAATAATTAAATTTAACTATCAAAAGCCCATAAGTCTTTCATTTTAATTTTTTCATAATGGAAATGAAAGTTTAAGTTTTCATTTCTTAAATTTTCCCTTACATATTTTTACTTAAATTTTTCTTCAATTTTTATCCCATAATTCAATTCATTAATTTCATTTAATTTAATTGACATTTTGGTCAAAAGTCAAATCTTGAGGTGAATTGACGAAAATGCCCCTCATCGGGTCATAATCCTTCTTTTTATAACACCCGATGAGTCCTTAGCTTTTTTGTTCACTAGAATTTTTATTGTGTCTATCTCAATTAATTTTCTATTTATTTTTGGTCCTCAAGGTGTCTTTGAATAGTATTAGTCACAGACCAAAAATGGTACTATTCATAACTCGGAGGTTCGGGGTGTTATAATTCTCCCCTCCTTAAAAATAAATTTCGTCCTCAAAATTTACCTGGTCTTAGTCTCTGAATAGCTGTGGGTGCTGTCTCCTCATGTCCTCCTCACGCTCCCATGTAGCCTCTTGGCCTGAATGATGGTTCCACAGCACTTTGACTAGAGGTATATGTTTGTTCCTCAGCTGCTTCACCTCATGTGCCAAGATCTTTATGGGCTCTTCATCATATGTCAGGTCTGGATTCACCTCAATCTCCTCTATTGGCAAAATGTGAGAGGGGTCTGATCTGTACCTCCTCAATATGGAGACATGGAAGACATTGTGAATCTTTTCCAACTCTGGAGGCAATGCAAGTCTATATGCCAATGGACCCACTATTTCCAGAACCTCATACGGCCCAATGAAGCGAGGACTTAGTTTTCCCTTTCTACCAAACCTCATGATCCTCTTCCATGGGGAAACTTTTAGGAACACCTTGTCACCCACACTATACCGAATATCTCTTCTCTTTAGGTCAATGTAGGACTTCTGTCTATCCGTTGCAACTTTGAGTCTGTCTCTAATGAGCTTAACCTTTCCTTCTATCTGTTGCACTAATTCTAGACCAATCAACTTCCTCTTGCCCACTTTATCCCAACACAAAGGAGTTCTACACTTTCTGTTGTAAAGTGCTTCGTATGGAGGCATTCCGATGCTTGACTGATAACTGTTGTTGTAGGCAAATTCAATTAAAGGAAAGTGTGTGTCCTAACTCCCTTCAAACTCAATCACACAAGCCCGAAGCATATCCTCCAAAATCTGAATGATCCTTTCAGACTGGCCGTCTGTCTGTGGATGGAATACTGTACTAAAGTTCAATCTAGTCCCTAGGGCTTTTTGGAGACTACCCCAGAATCTAGAAGTGAACCTAGGATCTCTATCAGACACAATAGACATTGGCACTCCATGCAACCTCACCACTTCGTCAATGTATAGTTTGGCCAATCTTTCCAGGTTGTAATCCATTCTCACCGTCAAAAAGTGTGCAGATTTGGTCAATCTATCAACAATAACCCAAACTACATCATGATTCTTTTGTGTACGTGGAAGTCCTGTCATGAAATCCATAGTGATTCTTTCCCATTTCCATTCGGGAATTGGCAATGGCTGTAGCAACCCTGCAGGGTGTTCTGCCTTTACTTGCTGATAAGTTAGGCATTTGGCAACATATTCTGCAATGTCTTTCTTCATTCCTCTCCACCAATAGTGCTCTTTCACACTTCTATACATTTTGATTCCACCAGGGTGCATTGCAAAAGGTGAATCATGTGCTTCCTTTAAAATAGTCTGCCTCAGTTCAACATTCTCAGGAATGCACATTCTGCCCTTATATAACAACAAGCTCTCATCATTTACTGATAATTCTGGTTTCTTGCCATCCCGAGCCTCTTCCATCAACTTCACATACTTATCATCCTTCTGTGTAACTGCTTTAATTTGTTCTGCCAGCATTGGCTTCACTTGCCAAGTAGCTACCATCTGCCCATCTTCATTAATCTCCAAATTAGCATGCAATGCCCTTAATTCATGCACCATGGACAAAGGAGAAACCCTCAAACCAGCCATAGTCTTGCGACTTAAAGCATCAGCTACAACATTAGCTTTTCCAGGCTGATAGTCTATCAAACAATCATAATCATTTATCAGCTCTAACCATCTCCTTTGCCTCAAATTTCTCCTTTTGTGTGCCTAAGTACTTCAAACTTTTATGATCTGTGTATATATAACATCTCTCCCCATACAAGTAATGTCTCCAGATCTTCAAGGCAAAGACAATGGCTGCTAGCTCCAAGTCATGTGTAGGATAATTCCTCTCATGCGGTTTAAGCTGGCGTGAAGCATAGGCAATGACGTTTCTATCTTGCATCAACACACAGCCTAATCCGTTATGAGAAGCATCACTGTATATGGTATACTCCTTACCCAAAGTGGGCAAGGTTAAGACTGGAGCTTCAGTTAAATGCCTCTTTAACTCATCAAAACTTTCCTGGCATCGATCAGTCCACCGAAATTTTACATCCTTCCTAAGTAGCTTGGTCAGTGGAGATGCTAGTATGGAGAATCCCTTCACAAACCTTCGATAATACCCAGCTAAACCAAGGAAACTCCGAACTTCCGTGACATTTTTGGGTGGCTTCCAATTAAGAATGGCTTCAACTTTGCTTGGATCCACCTGGATACCTTCTGCAGATACAATATGCCCCAAAAATGAAATCTCCTTTAGCCAAAACTCACATTTTGACAGTTTGACATACAACTGCTTCTCCCTCAAAGTCTACAATACTATCCTCAAGTGCTTGTCGTGTTCCTCTGCATTCTTTGAGTACACCAAAATATCATCAATGAACACCACAACAAACTGGTCCAAATATGGCCTGAAGATAGTGTTCATTAGGCCCATAAAAGCAGCTGGAGCAATAGTCAACCCGAATGGCATTACCAAGAACTCATAGTGGCCATACCGAGTCCTAAAGGTAGTTTTAGGAATACTTTGCTCCTGTACCCTCAACTGGTAGTAGCCCGATCTCAAGTCAATTTTGGAGAATACAGTTGCATCCTTCAACTAGTCAAACAAATCATCAATCCGTGGCAGAGTGTCACACCCTACCCCTCTGTAAGATGTAACATGATCCCGTAGTATACCTAATGAATTACCAACTCTGTCTACTGATAACCCATTAAATACACTACAAGGGATTTTAAAAACTTTTCTTACTTCTTTTACAGTGGTGAGCACTATTTACAGGTGTTAAAAACCTTTTTGAACTGAAGTGATAAAACTAACACATTTGACTTATTTGGAATTTCTGTAAAAATTTTGGCAGAGTGCCATCTGTATTTTGGATAAAACAGTTCTTCAGAAAACTTGTAAAAAACACTTCAATATTTTTCTCAACTCAATCCACAACAATTTTTCAGTATTTTCAAAGGATGAGATAAAAGAAATATAATACAAATTTTACAAGTCAAAATAACTCATAATTCACTTTACAACTTCAATGTACAATTTTAATTTACAACTGCTCAAATAATTTACATACATATTATTACATGCATACATCAGACCTATGTACATGGGTATACCTATGATATACCTGGAGCTGATCTGAATATATCTTCAAGGAAATTTACTTATCGCTCATGCTCTTCTTACTGCGACAAAGATACAAAGCTATCGCTGAGTGGTGAACTCAGTGGTGCACAACTATAATTTAAAAAATAGTACAATATACATTGACAAAATATACAGTAAATAAATTGAAAATCTGAATACTTATCAAATTTAACAACTCAAAATATACATAGTAAATAATGTAAATCATTTGTATAAATGACTTTGATCACAAAATTCAATTTATCAAATCATGACTAACCATTTAAGTAATTCAACAAAATCAATTATACATAAACCATAATTGAAATCACAATTTCTTACCATTCAAAAGCCATTCTGTATCTCAAAAATCATTATGTATTTCAAAAATCATATTGTATCTCAAAAATCATATCAGATCTCAAAACTCATTCTTTATCTCAAAAATCATTCTTTATCTCACTAACCATGCAAGACTAATCCGAAAGTGCCATATTCGATGTGATTCTAACTCCCTATGGTCGGGGAGGTCGAATCAGATTCTAACTCCCTATGGTCGGGGATGTCGAATCATCGTGCACAGTACCATCACAATAATGAATCTTCCGCAAGGGCCATAACGATAAAATAAACTTAGATCTAACCTCACATCAGAGGAAAATCTAAGTCTGTGCACGTACCATGGTAATCAAAACACAACTAACTCCATTGTCTTCTCAACAAATGAGAGAGACGGGTAATAACCTAGTCAAGCATCTATAGTGAGATATAAAACAATATCACAATCCTTTTAGTGAGCATAAATCACAATATAATTCGATTCAAATTCAATTCCAATATCCAATAATTTTTTATGCTCATCACAATTCAAATCATAATTTACATTTTTCCATGAAAATTACCATCACAATTCAAAACATGTTATATCACAATTTTCCAAAACATAATTTATTCAATCCATAACAATGCTTAATCATTGTGGAAATATCATTTCACAAAGCTAAATTCATACATACTATAACAATTTCAATAATCATTGAATTAAATCCAATGCTTGTTAAACATAATACATAAGAAAAATATGTCATTTAATCATATGAAATATTCAAAACAAAATCAGTTAAAAACTAGTTGTGCACAAACCTCTGACATCGTCTCCTGATCCGACTCAGTGTTTCCTTCCCTTTTGCTGAGTCCTTGTTAACTGAGAAACACAATTTGAAGTGTTTCAGTGCTAAATTAAACTGTCTCTATCGATGGTGTTTGGTAAATAATGCACTGAACTCAATTATTCACTTAATCACCTAATATACCAACCCTCATTGTGTTTTAGGTAAATTAGGTCTTAGTGTCGTTAATATGTCACATTCAATAGGGTTTTAGGTTTGGTACGTTTTACCAAAGTCATTTCCTTGTTTAGTGCATTTTAGTGCAAATTGCTGGATTCCGGGATACTGGTTTGACCTAACCGGACGATCTAGTTCCCTCAGTTTTCAGGTCTCGGTCAAAACTACAAACTTGTAGATCTAGGTCTTACTGCACGCGGGGCAAAATTTCAGGTCAATCCGAGTTAAGTAGACCAAGTTATGGTCATTATACTATTGCTGGTCAAATGGTACCATTTTAGGTCAATTTTAGGTCAATTTGGTCAACTCTGGTTCGGCCAGTTTTTGGACCCGAACTTGTGCAAGTTGTTTGACTTTCTTATGGTCATTTCTGGGCTTTGGTGTCTTCATAAGACTTGTAGGTATGGGTCTTAACTATTATTGGTCAAAATTTCAGGTCAATTGGATCTGGTTTGAGTGAGTTATGGCCTAAACACTCACTGCTGCCCAATTGGTCATTTTTCAGGTCCTAATTGCACCTAATCCGAATTGGTCATTTTCTTAGGTCACCTTGCAAGCAGAATTTTGGTATGTTATCTCAATGAAAGTTGGCACATTTTGTGCCTAGTTTCACCTCCAATTTGTCTCATACCAATTGAGGTTACACATTTAAGGTTATAGGCTAAAATGTACACTGCCCTCACTATGCCTTTCACACCCCACTTCAAACACATATTTACCTTGCAAAGTTTACTTCCATACCCTACCAATCTATTTTGGTACATTACCAAAAGCATTTTCTACTTTACATTAACATTATTTTGGGCAGATTACCATTACCCTCAACACACCAAGTATAATTCACATTTACAATTTTTAAGTACCATTACATACACACCTAACCATTACAAATCTTACATACACTTTTCAATATCAATCTACATACATATCATCAATCCTTCTAGGTCAATATTCTGCCCACACTTCCTTCAATACATACAATTACTCAAGTGTTCCCAAGCTGCCTCAAATCTTCTTCAACATCAAAGTGCCGTCCAAGTTACCAATTCCCATCCAAGTGCATAAATCACCATATAAACATGAAATAATTCACTAGGTTACTATATCACCATGATCAACATTATTTCTCATCAATTATATGCACAAATATCTCATCAAAAACGTGACTCATGGCTGTCCAAAATGAAAACAACAATAACTCTTCAAACTCAAAATTTTCTTTCACCAAACCAACACCCATAACATGCACACAAAACTTAACAAAGGAATTCTCAAAAAATGTAAACTTACCTTTGATTGTAACTTGCTAAACCTTCACCAAACTTCTCAAAATTGGTATCAATATCTTCCTTGTGATGTGTAGACAAAGTTTAATGAAGAAACCTAAGAGGTTGGAGTTGAAAATGGAGAGTTAAGAAAGCTTGCATGAAAAATGGCTATGGAGTTTCCTCTCACCTTCATTCACGGCAATGTTGAATTCATGTGGAGAAGATGGAGTTTCAGCTGCATATTAAGTGTACACATGTCCCACTATGTGTTTAATTAATTCCCTTATTGGTCCACTAAAAAATTAAATCATATTATAAGTTAAACTTTCACTTAATCCCACATTAACCCATGATTTTAGCTATTTACTTTAGGTACCACCAAATTAATTTTCCATTTCATTTTCTAAGTGTAATATTATTTATTTTTAATAGACATTTAGGTCAAAAGACACTTCAGGATGTCAAATGACCATAATACCCCTGTTCGGGTTACGTTCCCGATTTTTCGGTAACACCGTATTTTGTCTGTTTTTTGATTTCTCACTTTTCTTTGTACTAATTATTTAATTTTTCTTTGATCTTTCTAATGATATTTATTCTTCAACAAGGGTCTATTTAAGTCCTAAAAATGTTTTCCAGGGTTCCCGCAAATCGTATTAGTCAACGGTCCACGCCGTGACTTCCCAAAGGCATCACCCATCGTTAGGTTTCCTACTGCTTAACTTGGCTACATTTCTTTGCTATTATTTTTCCTTTGTTTTTCTTGTATTTTCTTTTCTTGTATTTCATTATTTTATGTCTCCCCACTCATATTGAAGTGTAGTTCTAGGCATCCTAGCTGTCCGGACAACACTGGTCACCGAATGCAGAACGCACTCACCGAACTTAGGGTATTACAATTCTCTCCTTAAAATAAATTTCGTCTCAAATTTTACCGCATTAGTCTCTCGAACAGTTGTGGGTGCTGTCTCCTCATATCCTCTTCACGTTCCCAAGTAGCTTCTCGCTCGAATGATGGTTCCACAAAGACTTTAACCAGTGTGTATCTGTTTGTTCCTCAGCTGCTTCACCTCATAAGCCAGAATTTTTATCGGTTCTTCCTCATATGAGAGGTCTGGGTTTACTTCAATCTCTTCAACTGATAGTACATGAGATGGGTTTGATCTGTACCTCCTTAACATGGTCACATGGAAGACACTGTGTATCCTTGCTAGCTCTGGAGGTAATGCCAACCGATATGCCAAAGGACCCACTCTTTCCAGAACTTCATATGGTCTGATGAAACGAGGACTCGCTTCTCTTTCTGCCAAATCTCATAATCCTCTTCCAAGGAGAAACTTTGAGGAATACCTTATCACCCACTGCATACTCAATATCTCTTCTCTTCAGATCAACATAGGACTTCTGACGGTCTGATGCAGCCTTAAGTCTATCTCTAATCAATCTAATCTTTTCCTCTCACCGAACAATTTCTGCACCCAATCATCTTCCTTTCACCTACTTCATCCCAACATAAAGGAGTTCTGCACTTTCTGCCATACAAAGCTTCATATGGAGGCATCCCAATGCTTGATTGGTAGCTGTTGTTATAAGCAAACTCAATCAAAGGCAAGTGTGTATCCCAACTACCTTCAAATTCAATCACACAAGCCCGTAGCATATCCTCCAATATTTGAATAACCCTTTGAGGTTGGCCATCTGTCTATGGATGGAATGCTGTGCTGAAGTTCAATCTAGTTCCTAGGGCTCTCTGAAGACTACCCCAGAATCTAGAAGTGAACCTAGGATCTCTGTCAGACACAATTGATACTGGCACTCCATGCAGTTTTACAATCTCATATATGTACAATCTGGCCAATCTTTCCAGGCTATAGTCCATCCGAACTGGCAAAAAGTGAGCAGACTTGGTTAGTCTGTCAATTATAACCTATACTGCATCATGACTATTCTGTGTCCTCAGAAATCTCATCACAAAATCCATAGTTATCTATTCCCTTACAATGTTTCATAGGGTGCCACTTGTATGCTAACTCGACACTTATTATTATATACAAATTCTATTAGTGGAATGTATCTGTCCCATCTCCCCACGGATTCAATGACAGAAGTTCTCAGTATATTCTCGAGGGTTTATTACATTTTACAGGTTATTATTATCATTTCATTTCATTATTTACAGAAATCCAATGAGTTTCAAAATTTACCTGAATCACTTGTTTCGACTGTCCATCCATCTGAGGATAATAAGTCGTACTGATATCTCTAAGCTTATAGCAATTACTGTGGTACAGGTAATTCACACTAATGTAACTGAGTCACTGACTCTAGCTACCTTACAAGTGTAGTCGTTTGATAGGCTAGTTCTGAAGTCTTAAATTTCTGACTAAAATTTTCACATTTATTTCCAGTAATAGTATTCTATTCGGGTGCAACTGTATCAATTTATAGATTACTTACAAATATTCTTAATTTATTATACCAAGAGGAAGCACATAGCTCTACACAATAATCCCGTGTCGGTACTATAATTTGCAGCTTACAATACAAACATCGAGAACATTACATAGTCACTACGTTATAACCTCATGGACTAGGTTTTCTAACATCTTATCCTTCTCGAATCCACTAATATCCCAAACCGATTCTAATTACAATTTCCTTTGACAATTACTAACAGTAACATTTTTGCCCTCATCTAGAGCAATTCTATTACTGTAACTTACTTTTAGGTCCTCTTGCCTTACATTAGTAGGCTCGCCAATTAGCTTTATAATTTACGGTATGTTAGAAAATACTTTTAGCTAAAATTCTTCCAAAATTAATGTCAATCATACTTGTTATTACAATTATTATCCTAAAAGACTAGTCACTAATACATCAAAATTCATTCCCATGTAAAGGAATAACAACAGGACATATAGTTCTGACACTAACACACAACTAAGTAGTGCTGGGATCAAATAATAACTAATTGTTTCTTTCAAAATTTAAGAACTTACCAGTAGCTACATCTGAAGTTTCTGCTCTTTCTCCTTGGCGCACAGTGGACGCTCTGACTGGTGCACTACCATATTCGGGTTGATTCACTGTGTTATAGTGGTGAGGAGTACTAACTCTATTTCTATCTTGACTCTGACTGACGGTCTGTGAACTCTGGAGAGCAGATCGAGGTGGTTTAGTACAATTTTTAGCAAAGTGTCCAAGTTTTCCACAATTGTAGCAGGCTCCAGAGGTCTTATAGCATATCCCACCATGATATTTTCCACAAGTTTCACATAGGCGGGAAGGGTAGGAACTTCTAGTTGTTCGACGACTGGACCTTGGTGGTCTCTGTCTTAATGATCCACCTCTATCGTATCCCTGAGCTCGGGGTTCCTCAAATTCTTTTCTCTTTCTCAAATTACTGTTCGAGCTCTGACCCATAGGTTTCTCCCTCTTTTCCATTTCACACTGCCCTTGTGGGGGTTGGGTCTGTACTTGGGCTTGGGCTGACAGATTATCAGCCATTTGTTGGAAGAAAGTGGCCATTTGCTGGGCCATTTGTGCAGTAATTTGTACCGGTAAAACTGGTACAGTCAGGCCTTCGACATTTTGTGGAGCTGGGGCCTCAACTTGTTCTTCTGCCATCACAGACTGTTCTATTATCTCATTCTTCTCTTCCATTTTTCTCACAGAATTTTCTATTCCTGTACAACCAACATAAGGAGATTCCTCTCCATTAGTTCACATTTATGATGTAAATGTACTATATGTATCAAACATTTGAGCAGTTGTAGTTACCGACAAAAAGATTTCAAATTCACAGTTCAAAATTCACTTTAAAACCATTGCTCTGATACCACTAAAACATGTCACACCCTACCCCTCTGTAAGATGTAACATGATCCCGTAGTATACCTAATGAATTACCAACTCCGTCTACTGATAACCCATTAAATACACTACAAGGGATTTTAAAAACTTTTCTTACTTCTTTTACAGTGGTGAGCACTATTTACAGGTGTTAAAAACCTTTTTGAACTGAAGTGATAGAACTAATACATTTAAATCATTTGGAATTTCTGTAAAAATTTTGGCAGAGTGCCATCTGTATTTTGGATAAAACAGTTCTTCAGAAAACCTGTAAAAAGCACGTCAATATTTTTCTCAACTCAATCCACAACAATTTTTCAGTATTTTCAAAGGATGAGATAAAAGAAATATAATACAAATTTTACAAGTCAAAATAACTCATAATTCACTTTACAACTTCAATGTACAATTTTAATTTACAACTGCTCAAATAATTTACATACATATTATTACATGCATACATCAAAACCTATGTACATGGGTATACCTATGATATACCCGAGTCGATCCAATATATCTTCAAGGAAATTTACTTACTGCTCTGTGCTCTTCTTACCTGCGACAGCATACAAAGCTATCGCTGAGTGGTGAACTCAGTGGTGCACAACTATAATTTAAAACATAGTACAATATACATTGACAAAATTTACAGTAAATAAATTGGGAATCTGAATACTTATCAAATTTCAAAACTCAAAATATTCGTTGCCAATAATGTAAATCATTTGTATAAATGACTTTGATCACAAAATTCAATTTATCAAATCATGACTAACCATTTAAGTAATTCAACAAAATCAATTATACATAAACCATAATTGAAATCACAATTTCTTACCATTCAAAAGCCATTCTGTATCTCAAAAATCATTATGTATTTCAAAAATCATATTGTATCTCAAAAATCATACTGTATCTCAAAACTCATTCTTTATCTCAAAAATCATTCTTTATCTCACTAACCATGCAAGACTAATCCGAAAGTGCCATATTCGATGTGATTCTAACTCCCTATGGTCGGGGAGGTCGAATCAGATTCTAACTCCCTATGGTCGGGGATGTCGAATCATCGTGCACAGTACCATCACAATAATGAATCTTCCGCAAGGGCCATAACGATAAAATAAACTTAGATCTAACCTCACATCAGAGGAAAATCTAAGTCTGTGCACGTACCATGGTAATCAAAACACAACTAACTCCATTGTCTTCTCAACAAATGAGAGAGACGGGTAATAACCTAGTCAAGCATCTATAGTGAGATATAAAACAATATCACAATCCTTTTAGTGAGCATAAATCACAATATAATTCGATTCAAATTCAATTCCAATATCCAATAATTTTTTATGCTCATCACAATTCAAATCATAATTTACATTTTTCCATGAAAATTACCATCACAATTCAAAACATGTTATATCACAATTTTCCAAAACATAATTTATTCAATCCATAACAATGCTTAATAATTGTGGAAATATCATTTCACAAAGCTGAATTCATACATACTATAACAATTTCAATAATCATTGAATTAAATCCAATGCTTGTTAAACATAATACATAAGAAAAATATGTCATTTAATCATATGAAATATTCAAAATAAAATCAATTAAAAACTAGTTGTGCACAAACCTCGATGATCGTCTCCCGATCCGGACTCGGTGTTTCCTTCCCTTTTCTTTGAGTCCTTGTTAGCGAAACACAATTTGAAGTGTTTGATTGCTAAATTAAACTGTCTCTATCGATGGTGTTTGGTAAATAATGCACTGAACTCAATTATTCACTTAATCACCTAATATACCAACCCTCATTGTGTTTTAGGTAAATTAGGTCTTAGTGTCGTTAATATGTCACATTCGATAGGGTTTTAGGTTTGGTACGTTTTACCAAAGTCATTTCCTTGTTTAGTGCATTTTAGTGCAAATTCTTTGGATTAGGGATCTTTGGTTTGACCTAATCGGACGATCTAGTTCCCTCGGTTTTTGGGTCTCGGTCGAAACTACAAACTTGTAGATCTAGGTCTTATTGCACGCGGGGCAAAATTTCAGGTCAATCCGAGTTAAGTAGACCAAGTTATGGTCATTATACTATTGCTGGTCAAATGGTACCATTTTAGGTCAATTTTAGGTCAATTTGGTCAACTCTGGTTCGGCGCTTTTGGACCGAACTTGTGCAAGTTGTTTGACTTGCTTATGGTCATTTCTGGGCTTTGGTGTCTTCATAAGACTTGTAGGTATGGGTCTATTCTTGGTCAAAATTTCAGGTCAATTGGACCTGGTTTGAGTGAGTTATGGCCTAAACACTCACTGCTGCCCAATTAGTCATTTTTCAGGTCCTAATTGCACCTAATCCGAATTGGTCATTTTCTTAGGTCACCTTGCAAGCAGAATTTTGGTATGTTTTCTCAATGAAAGTTGGCACATTTTGTGCCTAGTTTCACCTCCAATTGGTCTCATACCAATTGAGGTTACACATTTAAGGTTATAGGCTAAAATGTACACTGCCCTCACTATGCCTTTCACACCCCACTTCAAACACATATTTACCTTGCAAAGTTTACTTCCATACCCTACCAATCTGTTTTGGTACATTACCAAAAGCATTTTCTACTTTACATTAACATTATTTTGGGCAGATTATCATTACCCTCAACACACCAAGTATAATTCACATTTACAATTTCTAAGTACCATTACATACACACCTAACCATTACAAATCTTACATACACTTTTCAATATCAATCTACATACATATCATCAATCCTTCTAGGTCAATATTCTGCCCACACTTCCTTCAATACATACAATTACTCAAGTGTTCCCAAGCTGCCGCAAATCTTCTTCAACATCAAAGTGCCGTCCAAGTTACCAATTCCCATCCAAGTGCATAAATCACCATATAAACATGAAATAATTCACTAGGTTACTATATCACCATGATCAACATTATTTCTCATCAATTATATGCACAAATATCTCATCAAAAACGTGACTCATGGCTGTCCAAAATGAAAACAACAATAACTCTTCAAACTCAAAATTTTCTTTCACCAAACCAACACCCATAACATGCACAAAAAACTTAACAAAGGAATTCTCAAAAAATGTAAACTTACCTTTGATTGTAACCCTCTAAACCTTCACCAAACTTCTCAAAATTGGTATCAATATCTTCCTTGTGATGTGTAGACAAAGTTTAATGAAGAAACCTAAGAGGTTGGAGTTGAAAATGGAGAGTTAAGAAAGCTTGCATGAAAAATGGCTATGGAGTTTCCTCTCACCTTCATTCACGGCAATGTTGAATTCATGTGGAGAAGATGGAGTTTCAGCTGCATATTAAGTGTACACATGTCCCACTATGTGTTTAATTAATTCCCTTATTGGTCCACTAAAAAATTAAATCATATTATAAGTTAAACTTTCACTTAATCCCACATTAACCCATGATTTTAGCTATTTACTTTAGGTACCACCAAATTAATTTTTCATTTCATTTTCTAAGTGTAATATTATTTATTTTTAATGGACATTTAGGTCAAAAGACACTTCAGGATGTCAAATGACCATAATACCCCTGTTCGGGTTACGTTCCCGATTTTTCGGTAACACCGTATTTTGTCTGTTTTTCGATTTCTCACTTTTCTTTGTACTAATTATTTAATTTTTCTTTGATCTTTCTAATGATATTTATTCTTCAACAAGGGTCTATTTAAGTCCTAAAAATGTTTTCCGTGGTTCCATGATCCGCAGCTAGTCAACGGTCCACGCCATGACTTCCCAAAGGCGTCACCCATCGTTAGGTTTCCATTGCTTAACTTGGCTACATTTCTTTGCTATTATTTTTCCTTTGTTTTTCTTGTATTTTCTTTTCTTGTATTTCATTATTTTATGTCTCCCCACTCATATTGAAGTGTAGTTCTAGGCATCCTAGCTGTCCGGACAACACTGGTCACCGGAACAGCAGAACGCACTACCGAACTTAGGGGTATTACACAGAGGATATCTATTCTTTATGGTCACCTTATTCAATTGTCTGTAGTCTATGCATAGGCGGAGAGTACCATCCTTTTTCTTCACAAATAATACTGGTGCTCCCCAAGGTGACACGCTAGGGCGGATGAAACCCTTATCTAACAATTCCTGCAATTGTACCTTCAGCTCTTTCAACTCAGCAGGTGCCATCCTATAAGGAGTGATGGAGATTGGCTCCACACCAGGCATAGTCTCAATTTCAAACTGCACCTCTCTTTCCGGAGGCAATCCCGGTAATTCTTCCGGAAAAACATCCGGAAAATCCCATACTGTAGGAATATCTTTAAGATCTGGACTCCCCACCTGGGTGTCTATCACATGAGCTAGATAAGCTTCACATCCCTTTCTAATCATCTTTCTAGCAAGTGCAGCTGAAATGATGTTGGATGGCAATAACTGCCTCTCCCCGTGTATCACTACATCTGCATACTCGGGAAGACCCAAAGTATTTGTCTTCGCTGATCGATCATGGCGTGATGCCTGGCTAACCAATCCATGCCCAAGATGATATCATAATCTCGGAAGGGCATGTCAATTAAGTCTGACAGGAATGTATGTCCTTGGATCACCAAAGGACAATCCTTATACAATTTGTTCACCCTAACCTCTTGTCCTAAAGGACTAGTCACTAGCACATCATAATCCAATTTCACATAAGGAATAGCAATAGAGCATGCAATACTGGCACTAGCATAAGAATGTGTAGAACCAGGGTCAAACAGCACATATACATCTCTATCAAAAATGGAGAAAGTACCAGCCACAACATCTGATGTCTCAGCTTCATCCCTCTGGCACATGGTGTACACCCTGACTGGTGCACCACTCTGCTCTGGTTGGCTCACTGTGCCCTGACTACCATAAGTGTTACCTCTACCCTTACCTCTGCCTCTACTAGTTGTCTGTTGTCCTCTAGAAGCAGAACCTTGAACAGATCCCTGAGTGGTAGTAGGCGGTCCAGATCTGCGGGCACTAGTGCAATCTCTAGCAAAATGCCCACTTCCACCACAGTTGTAACAGGCTCCTATGGCCTTATAACATACTCCTCCATGAGTCTTGCCACAAGTTTCACAAGCACGGGTAGGAAAGGAACCCCTGATGTCTGCTGTCCGGATCTAGGTGGACTCTGCCCTGAGAATCTTCCCCTACTAGATCCTCTGTTACTTGGTCCCCCAAAGCTCTTCCTCTTACCTGAATTGTTACTTGGACTCTGACCTGTAGGCATACTACTCTTCTCTTTTTCAGTGGTTACCTTCTCAGATGCCCCTTCCAGTTCTATCCTTTCCAATTTAAGGGCCTGTGATATCAACCCAGAGAAGTTGTCATGTCGAAACCCAACCACTTGCAATCTCAAACTAGGCCTCAAATTGGCCTCAAACCGTTTGCATCTGTCTCTACTGGTAGTGAATAGGCTTCCAGCATAGTGGCTGAGGAGAGAAAAGTCTCTCTCATACTCGGCTACAGTCTTGTTCCCTTGCTTCAAACTGAGAAACTCCTGTAGCTTCATATCCACATAGGTATCACGAACATACTTCTGTCTAAACTCCCTTAGAAAGTCATCCCATGTTAGCACTGGCAGCTCAGCCAAACTGTGGGGAATGGTCTTCCACCACTCGTATGCATCTCCATGCAGCAAGGAAATTGAATATTCAAACTTCAACTCATCTGTGCAGTGCAATTTCTTGAAGACCCTCTCCATTCGTTCTAACCATTGCTCAGCTTCCAATGGATCCACTGTACCCTTAAACTCTATTGCCCCATACTTCATTAACTTATCATATTGTCTGGCTGGGGATGGTGGTTGCACTGGAGGTGCTTGCACAGGAGCTTGGACTGGTATATTGCCGACCATTTCTTTGAAATAGTGCGACCATCTGAGCGAATCGAGCAGAAACTGCATGGGTGGGATGGGTGCAATGATCCACCGGCATTACGAGGAGTCGGGCTTCCTTGTACCTCGGTACCATCGATTGCTCTACTATGTGATCACCCTCTTCCATATTGAATCACAAGGAATTCTACTCCCTAAGTAACCAACACAAGGAGATTTCCTTCCATTAGTCCATATTTATGATGTAATGCACTATATGTATTAATAATGACAATTGAGCAGTTGTACTTATCAAAAATTTTCAAACATGCAATTTTAAAGCTTGTATAAAAACCAAAGCTCTGATACCACTAAAACATGTCACACCTTATCCCTTGTAAGGCATGACATGTTCCCGTAGCATGCCTAATGAATCACCGAACTCCACCTACCGATAACTCATTAGTTATGCTACAAAGGATTTTAAAACAGACCATAGCTTTTTATCTTATCAATTCTTTTGCGGAAAACTGTATGAGAATAGTTAAAATTCCATGCAAACATTCATTGGAAATAATGATAGACTAAATATTGCAAAAGTTACATTTTCATAAGTCTCAAAATAAAATACAAAATAATTACAAACTCAAAATGTGATAGCAATGCAATGTTTTTAAATAAAAACTGCTCAATGTCCGTACATCCATGCATATAGGTACAAAATACATCAAAAGGAAATTATAGGGGTATGACTACAATATATACCCACAAACAAAACCAAAATGCTGCTTCCAAGTCTCTCACTCGTGACTTTCTCCTTTCCTTACACTGCGGCAAAGATAAAGAAGCTATCGCTGAGTATATCACTCAGTGGTGCACAACTAATAACTTTAACACTTAAAGTAAAACATAATTTGTCAAAGCATAATAAATCACATTTTTTTTAAGCATGAAAACTTCACAATAGTTCTAAGTTCATAAGAGCCATTTATTGGAATAACATTTCAAATGAGAAATCACACTTCATAAATCACAATTCACAAAGCATTAGTGTTGCCAACATCAATACACAGTTCAGGCCATGATACAAAATTTCACGATTAGTGCCGTGTTGTACACCATGACAAAGCAATCTCATCCTCACTAACCGTTATTAATGAGGGAAGGGCTAGCTAGCTAATGAGTACTCATATAGTCTTACCCCATTAACCGTTATTAATGGGAGACATAATCAATATCAATTATCAACCCCAAGTAGCCATTACTACTGGGGAGTTCCGAAAGGGACTGTCATGCTAACTGTGGTTTCAAAACAGTTTCCAAAAATTTTCCATTCAACAATCACATTTATAAACCAATAAATACATTTAAATTCATCATAATATCCAAATAAAGGTAGCAACACCTAAATTTCTTAAATGCAAGAGAAAAACCATATTTCAGTCAAAGTAAACTTGTTCAAAGCAAACTCATTCAATTTAACACATTCCAAGCAATTTACAAATTTAAAAATGGAGAAAATGTTAGTTGTGCACAAACCTTCAATGCTCTCCTTTATTGTTACCTACTTCTCCTTGTCCGTTCCAACTTCTTTTTCTACTGAAAATACACAAATAGAATACCTCAATACCAATCTCAATTGCTGCCAAGAACTCATTATATGCATGTCTAATGCATCCCAAGTTAGCTTTGAAAATTTTAGAATATTTTGGTTTTGGGACAGCTTGGTGCCCCAATCTTTGAACCCAATTTTTACCTAGTTTCGATCATAATTTGGTGAGGTGTTATGCATGAAAATTGTACATTTAGGTCTTAATTTATTTTCCTTTTTGAATCGCCTAATTCGGAGCTGTGCAGCTCAAGTTATGCCCAAAACACCATTATCGCTCACGCCATCGCTCATGCCGCAGATTTTGTTCGGCAGATTTATCGATCCAACTTCGTTCAGCAATTTGACCAAGTTAAGTCCATAATTTGGTCTAATATTCTTCATATGAAATATTTTACTATGTCTTAGGTTTCCATCGGTTTAAGAATCGCCTAAATCAGAGTTTTCTAGAGAGAGTTATAGGCTTGCAAAGTTTACTGTTCATTTGGTCAATTTTAGGTGCCCAGATTCTGGCAGATTCGGTGACCGGAATTCGTTTCGCAATTTGATTGAGTTAAGTTCATAATTTGGCCTAACATTCTTCACATGAAATTTTCTAATATGTCTTAGGTTTCCATCGGTTTAAGAATCGCCTAAATCGGAGTTTTCTAAAGAGAGTTATAGCCTTGCAAAGTTTACTGTTTATTTGGCAATTCTGCAGTTTTGCAGATTCAGTAACTCAACTTTGCTCAATAATTTGATTAGGTTAATGGCATAATTTGGGTTTTTGTTCTTCATGAAAGTTTTAGGTCTATATCTCATCTAACTACTGGTAAAATTTCAGGTCATTTTGACCTGCCTAGCTCGAGTTATGACCCAAACACGATTACTGTTCATGTGTACTGTTCATACTGCAATTTTTCAAGTTTGGTCAGTTTGTTCACTAGGTTTTGGTCACTTTTTGGGCATGCTTCCTAAATGAAAATTGTGTCATTTAGTGCCTATTTCCAGTCCCAATTGGTCCCATACCAATTGGACTTATAAAATTTCATTTTTGGTCTCTAAACCCTAATGTTCAAAACCCTAATTTTTTTCTCCCATTTGGTCAAAACCCTAGTTTAGGTTCTATATATGTTTTCTTTCATTTTCTTATGAAATTTCATCATAAATTAACTTCATTCCAAGCTTATACAACTAATCTAACATGAAAAGAAAATTACCTCTTGTTGATTTCTTTCCAACTTCACTTTTCTTCCAATTCTTGTTCTCCTTGCTTTTAATCTCTCAATCAAAGATCTCTTTGATGTTTTCTTTTAGTGGGCTATGGAATTTATGAAGGGAATTTAAGGGAATTAAAACTTGGGAGGGAAAGTCAATGAGGGGAAGAAGTGGAAGAAGAAGAGAAAAAGAGAGAGAGAGAAAGAGAGAGGAGAGGGTGGTGGCCTCTTATGAAAAAAAGAAATGAAGAAGACATTTGTCTTCTTATATATATATATATATATATATATGTATATATTTATCCCCAAAATTAGCTTATTAAAATTATAAATTTTAATTGTGTCATAAGGATAATTAAACTTAAATTTTTATTCCCTTTTTTTTTTATATTTACACTTAATTTTTCCTTTTAATTAAATAATTAAATTTAACTATCAAAAACCCATAAGTCTTTCATTTTAATTTTGTCATAATGGAAATGAAAGTTTAAGTTTTCATTTCTTAAATTTTCCCTTACATATTTTTAATTGAATTTTTCTTCAATTTTTATCCCATAATTCAATTCATTAATTTCATTTAATTTAATTGACATTTTGGTCAAAAGTCAACTCTTGAGGTGAATTGACCAAAATGTCCCTCATCGGGTCATAATCCTTCTTTTTATAACACCCGATGAGTCCTTAGCTTTTTTGTTCACTAGAATTTTTATTGTTTCTATCTCAATTAATTTTCTATTTATTTTTGTCCTCAAGGTGTCTTTGAATAGTATTAGTCACGGACCAAAAATGGTACTATTCATAACTCGGAGGTTCGGGGTGTTACAGATATGCTACGAGCTTGTGTGATTGAGTTTAAAGGTAGTTGGGATACACACTTGCCTTTGATTGAGTTTACTTATAACAATAGCTACCAATCAAGCATTGGGATGCCTCCATATGAAGCTTTATATGGCAGAAAGTGCAGAACTCTCCTATGATGGGATGAAGTAGGTGAAAGAAAGATGATTGGCCCAGAAATTATTCAGCAGACAGAGGAAAAGATCAGATTAATCAGAGATCAACACAAGGCTGCATCAGACCGTCAGAAGTCCTATATTGATTTGAAGAGAAGAGATATTGAATATGTAGTGGGTGATAAGGTATTCCTCAAAGTTTCTCCTTGGAAGAGGATTATGAGATTTGGCAAAAAGGGGAAATTGAGTCTCGCTTTATTGGACCATATGAGGTTTTGGAAAGAGTGGGTCTTTTAGCATATTGGCTGGCATTTCCTCCAGAGCTAGAAAGGATACACAGTGTCTTCCATGTGTCCATGTTAAGGAGGTACAGATCTGACCCATCTCATGTTCTATTAGTTGAAGAGATTGAGGTAAATTTGGACCTTTCATATGAAGAATAACCCATAGAGATTCTAGCATATGAGGTTAAGCAGCTGAGGAATAAGCAGATACCCCTGGTGAAAGTGTTGTGGAACCATCATTCAGGCCAGGAAGCTACTTGGGAACATGAAGAGGACATTGAAGGAACGGAAGCGTGAAAAACACAAGATTATACCATTGAATTCAAAAATTTTTCACCTAGGGTCACATGCACCATGCAAGATTTATTTTTATCTATTTGATTTCAATGATAAACAACATATTAAAACTCTTTTAATATGTTTTTGGATCTGTATTTGCCATTTAAGATTTTAAAATTAATCAAATTAATTTTAGAACCCTAGATTAAATCAAGAACGATTACACTAACCTCTTGATGTGCTGCAGCGTGTTTGCGCCTTTGAGATTCGTCTTCAGGACACCAGATGTTGTCCCTCTAGCTTGTCCACACCAAGAACACCTATGGCAGCCCTTGAACAGCTTCTAAAGCCTTTTCTATTAATTAGAAATTCAAGTTCTGCCTTTTAAGAGATTAGAGATGTAACAGGACACTAGAAACAATTTCTAGTGTTCTTAATTCAAGAGATTGATGGCTAATCTCTTTGAATTGATGAGAGATGAAGAGAAATAGCTGGAGAGGCTCAAAGTGGCGTGACAATTGAGAGGAGAGGCTGCTGGTTATGTTTTCTTTTCATAACCACACTTAAATAGCTAGGTTAACACATTAAACCCTAGCCACATGTCACCTTTTGATTAGCTCTAGGTTTAAGTTACCCAATCACATTGTGCCAAGTGTCAAACCTATATTTAATCTTGATTTTAATCATCTTACATGATTAAAAATATTTGGCAAGCTTATGTGTTATGCCATGTGTCACCATCTCATGGTGCCACGTGTCACATCGTGAAATGACCAAAATGCCCTTGTGTCTTAATTTTGAGTTCTTAACCCAAAATAATTATTTTCTTCTTCTAATTAATTTATATCAAATATAAATTAATTAATTAATCTCTATTAATTAATTTCTCATCAATTAAATTTATATTTAAACACTTTAAATATAAATTTAATTTATACTACACATCCAATAATCTAGATTTGTTTTCAAGTCATGCTAGTGACTTTTCAATTTAATTGCAAACCAAATATATTTAATTAATCAATTAAACTCTTTAATTAATTAATTAAATCATATTTAAATAGGTGATAACTTGTGTATGTGTGTGACTTACTAGGCTCATCACTAATTGGCAATGAGACATGATATCAACTCTTAATATCATCGAACTCTTTCTTACCATAAATGATTTCTCTAAATCATTTTATGAACCTCATAGACCATGGTTAACACCTAGCATAGCATGCCATGGCCACCCAATTAGTAATAAGGTTTACCTTAAATGAACCTATAATCATATGTTACCATGCACTAGAATCTCTGTTACAAAATCCCAACTCAAGCCGAGTCATGGTTTATGTCAAACTCCATTTGCTATGAATTTTATGTTCTCTTTTAATTCCAGTTCTTGATTAAAAGATTTTTCTCATCGAAACTCTTTTACGAATAAATCTATCTGTCTGGCCAGAACTTGAAACATCAAGAACAATTAAATGAACATAGGATTTTATCTCTATTTACTTAGAGGAACAGATTCCATCTTGATCAACACCTGCCTCCATATCTACCTAGTAGGAGCCAACAGATGCCCATATACCCATACACAGTACAAGTATGAAAGCGATCAAACTCAAACTACCTATATACAAGATAACTGTGCTATCTCAGTCTAAAGATTATATGCATCGATATGATTTATGACAAAACATTGACAAGAGTAAACTCCATGTGTTTGTCATAAGTGTCACTGTTCGCCTACTTATCATTTATAAGTGCCTATCATGTTTGTTATATGGCATGAGACTCACCATTCCATCTTATTTATATCTCATATAAATAACTTGGGAACAAACATGAATACAATCTTTCTGGATAAGTCATGTCCTTATTATGAAGTATCCTCGATTGTGAACCTATTTATGATACTTTGTGCTAGAAATATTGTCACTCATATTCTTAACAACTTAAGAATAATATTTCTAACAAAATATCAATGGACCTTTTCTATTACACATAAATATATTATATAAACGGAAAAGTGGAAATGCCTTTTATTAATAAAATTATGTACAAGATACATACTAAATGATATGCTCTAGGGCATACTACTAACAATCTCCCACTAGCACTAGAGCCATTCATTACAATACCTTAGACCCATCTTCTCAAGATGCCGGTCTAACTGAACTTATGACAAAAGCTTAGTGAATGGATCAGCTGGATTTTTCAGCTGATGTTATTTTTCTGCATGGCTATATTGCCTTGCCCAACTATATCCCTGATAATGTAGTAGTGCATTTCTATGTGTTTGGATTTTGGTGAGACCTTAGTTCCTTAGCACAGATGATCGCTCCATTGTTGTCACGATGTAATGGAACTGGCGACTCAATGGAAGGAACTCTGTAAGTTCTGTCACGAACTTCTTTATCCAAACAGACTTCCTTTGCGATCTCGATGCGGCAATATACTCACCTCGATGAGTGGAATCTGCGATGCGTGCTCTATTTGGAACTCTTCCAATGATCGCACCTCCATTACAAATGAGCAGATATCCAGAGGTAGACTTTCTATCATCGATATCGATTGGAAATCGAATCGATATAACCATCCAATTGCAAGTCTCCACCTCCATAAATCAAGAATAAATCCTTAGTTCTTCTCAAGTACTTAAGGATATTCTTGACAGCTATCCAGTGTTCCAAACATGGATTGGATTGATACATGCTAGTCAAACTAACGACATATGCGATATCCGCCTAGTACACAACATTGCATACATTAAACTTCCAATAGCGAAGCATATGGAATCACAGCCATCTTATCTCTTTCTTCAGGTGTCTTTGGAGACATCTCTTTAGAAAGATGAATACCATGTCTCACTGGTAACAATCCTCTCTTGGAAACAAGCATGTTAAACCTCTTTAACACCTTTTCCAAGTATAGACTTTGGGATAAACCAATTATTCTTTTCGCTCTATCTCTATAGATTCGAATCCCAAGAATATAGGTTGCCTCCCCTAAGTCTTTCATGGAGAATGTATTTGACAACCATACCTTTATAGTCGTCAACATACCTGTATCATTACCCATCAACAGTATGTCATCCACATATAAGACAAGGAAAGTGATAGCACAGTAACTAACCTTCTTATATACACATGGCTCATCCTCATTTTTGATAAAACCAAAAGATTTAATGGCTTCATCAAAACGGATGTTCCAACTCCTCGAAGCTTGTTTCAACCCATAAATGGATCGCTTTAGCTTGCATACCTTGGAACCATCTTGGGATTCAAATCCCTTAGGTTGTTCCATGAAAATGTTTTCTTCAATGTATCCATTGAGAGAAGCTGTTTTGACATCCATCTGCCAAATCTCATAATCATAGTATGCAGCTATTGCTAATAAAATCCTAATTGATTTAAGCATGGCAACAGGTGAGAAAGTCTCCTCATAGTCTATTCCTTGCCTTTGGCGAAACCCTTTCGCTACTAGCCTTGCCTTATAGGTCTCTACCTTTCCATCAGAACCAATTTTCTTCTTGAAAACCCATTTGTTCCCTATAGGTACAATACCTTCAGGTGGGTCAACAAGATCCCAAACTTGATTCTTATACATGGAATCAATCTCGGATTTCATAGCATCAATCCATTTTGAAGAGTCTATATCTGATATAGCTTCTTCATAGGTAAGTGGATCATCTCCATGATCTACTTCTTCATGAGTAGACAACTCTTGTTCTTCTTCATGAAGAAAACCATATCTCACTGGTGGGTGAGATACCAGTTGTTCTACGAGGAACAGCTTTAGATGTTTCATCAATGGGTATAGGTTGACTAGATGGATCTATATCCATCTTATCTGTTGGTTGGTCAGAATTCTCCAATTCTAACTCTATTTGCCTTCCTTTGCCTCCTTCTTGAACAAACTGTTGTTCAAGAAATGTGGCATCTCTACTTATCACAACCTTTTGTGAAGAAAGCAAATAAAAATAATATCCAAAACTATCTTTTGGATATCCAACAAATCGACCTTTTTCTGATCTGGTCTCCAATTTATCAGTGTTCAGCTTTTTGATATAAGCTGGACAACCCCAAATCTTAACATGCTTAAGACTTGGTTTTCTTCCATGCCATATCTCATAAGGTGTGGAAGAAACTGATTTTGATGGAATCCTATTCAGAATATATAAAGCTGATTCTAATGCAAATCCCCAAAAGGAGATTGGCATATCAGTATAGCTCATCATACTACGTACCATATCCAATAAGGTACGATTTCTCCTTTCAGATACACCATTCAGCTGTGGCATTCCTGGAGGAGTCAGCTGAGAAACAATGCCATGCTCTCTCAAGTATTCATCAAATTCAGTACTCAAATATTCACCTCCACGATCTGATCGAAGAGCTTTAATATTCTTTCCTGTTTGATTTTCTACTTCAGATTTAAATTCTTTGAACTTTTCAAAAGATTCATGTTTGTATTTCATCAAATACAAATACCCAAACCTTGATTTATCATCAGTAAAGGTAATAAAATAATGAAAACCCCTTCTAGCCATTTCTTTAAACGGACCACATACATCACTATGTATTAGTTCCAAAATATTTTCATCTCTTAGCCCTTGTCCAACAAAGGGTAACCTAGTCATTTTGCCTTGAAGGCAAGATTCACAAGTTGGAGTAGGCTCAGAGCCCAATGAGGATAAAATCCCCATTTTCTCCAATTTTGTAATCCTATCTTCTGCAACATGACATAACCTTAAGTGCCAAATATATTTTGAACTTGAGTTGGTTTTCACCATGGCATTGCATTCATTTAGATTGCTTTACTCTGGCCAGTGGAAACACTTTTTTACTGGCAATGGAAACACTTTCCTGTTGGCAGTGGAAACACTTTCCTTTGCCTCCATCAGCTTTAGTCTTCCTTTTCTGTTTAGCTATTTTCTTGGAAGGACCAGGAATCAGAGGTTTCTTTTTCCTATTGCCCTTCTTCTTGTTGGACTTTCTAGCAGAAGAAGATGCAACCAAAGCTTCCTCTTTTCCTTTATTGCACAGCATATTCTTTTGGGCAATAACCAGCATGTTGAGTAAACCAGCTAAGGTGCATTCCTGTCTAGTCATATGGAAATTTGTCACAAAATTCCCAAAAGACTCAGGAAGGGACTGAAGGATCAAATCCGTTAGTAGTTGGAAATCCATGTGGAAGTCAAGATGTTCCAACTGCTCAATCAGCCGAATCATCTTGTAGACATGATCTCCAACATTCTCCCTCGGACATCCTCATGCGGAATAGTGCCTAGATATCTCATACCTAGCATTTCTGCTGTGCTCACCATACAACTCTTGTAGGTGAAGGAGGATCTCTCTTGCATTCTGTATGTTTCCATGCTGCTTCTGTAACTCATTACTCATGGAAGCAAGCATGTAACACTTAGCTCTCATATTATGCTCCTTCCACTTGTCCAAAGTTTCATGTTCCTCTTGTGTGGCCTCTGGAGGTAAGGGACCAGGAACATTTGAATCTAGAACATATCCTATATGTTCAAGGTTCAAGACAAGTTTCAAATTTCTTAGCCAATCAGACAGATTAGGTCCTGTCAACCTATTGTGATCAAGTATGCTTGCAAGGATATTGGATGGTGGTGGTTGTTTTGTGCTCATTTTTATCGTAAAATTAATCTGAGAAAATAACCAGATTAATTAGTAAATGTATCATGTAATTAACCAAAATGATTATGGTTTTTTAATCAAATTGGTCCTCCCACTAACTTAGCAAATCCTACACTTCCAAAGTAGAAAACGGAAATCCTAGTTGGATGGATTTCTAGTGGGTGATTGAATTCTTATAATTCTATTGATCATCCTCAGGTACATCCATTATTGGAATTACAATAAACTATAAGTGAGCAACTCCTTGCCCATCACATCTCATGTGAGGTTCAATCCTTTACCTAGCCCCTAATGCTCAAAATCTCAGGTACATCCATTATTGACTTATCTTGCATTAGTTAAGTTGATCCCATTGAGCCAGTAATTATGTAAATAATTTTAATGTCCTCAGGTACATCCAATATTGGCCACTAAACCATTTACATATTTACAACATCTCATGCTTAACAATTATTCTTAAGAAAATCTCTTAAATTAATTGCATCTCATGCAACTATTTAAAATTTCTTAAAATAATTGCCCCAATGGAGGGCTTATGTTATAATTACTTTAATTATACCATTTCCAACTTAATCATTTGTTTGGAAGATTTTATAGCCATCCTAATTACTATTAAGGTCTCACTTTGCACATTATCCATTTAGCATGCATATATCATATAATTGCATACATTCCATACATCTCATGCATTCATGGATAAACAGTAAATATGGTATGATCATGGACTTTCTAAGGGATTCAATTCTGAGCCACCAAGAATTGAATCGGGCATTCCTAGGTGGATTTGATTCATTCTTTTTACAAGAGTTGCTGAAGGAGTACATAATCAATACTTGATATTGAATTCCTCCCACTGGTCCCACCAATGCTCTTGACCTCCTTGAACTTCTTGCAATCCAATATTACATAGTAATCCTTGGCATACCAAGGCGAATTTACAAGAACTTAAATAAATGAAATTACAACCCAAAAAATATTACAAACTTAATAATACATGCCCAAAATAAATTAAAATAAATTAATTAATTTACAATCCCAAAGAAACATAAAAGAAATAAATCCAATCACATTGGTCTTTTATAGTCCATGATCATCCATCATGCATATCACTATTTAACAATTAAATAAAACATACATACTTAAATTAAATTGAATATCTCATATTCAACTTAAAAATTCAGATTTGAATATGATTCAAATAAATTTAAAAATTCAGATTTGAATCTCATTCAAACAAATTTAAAAATTCAGATTTGAATCACATTAAAACAACTTCAAAAATTCAGATTTGAATCACATTCAAACATTTTTTTAAAAAATCAGATTTGAATCACATTCAAACATTTTTAAAAAAATCAGATCTGAATTTTATTGAATCAATTTTAAAAAATCAGATTTAAATATGATTCAAACAACTTTAAAAATTCAGATTTGAATCACATTCAAACAACTTTTAAAATTCAGATTTGAATCACATTCAAACAATTTTTAAAATTCTGATTTGAATCATAATTTAATTGTGTGATTAAAACAACTAATTAAACACTTTAATTAGTCAAAGAATAGGCCTTAGATCATACAACAATTGCAGAATTAAAAGCCAAACCTTGAACCACCCAAGGAACCATTGTTGCCGCCACCAATGGTGGCTTCACCATGTGTGCCGCCACACCTCATGATCCAACCAGCAATGAATCTCTTGATCTCATGATCAAACACACAATTAAATTATATAATCAACAATCTAAATGGCAAATATAGTGGCTCGATACCAATTGAAGGAAGCAGGCGTGAAAAACACAAGATTATACCATTGAATTCAAAAATTTTTCACCTAGGGTCACATGCACCATGCAAGATTTATTTTTATCTATTTGATTTCAATGATAAACAACATATTAAAACTCTTTTAATATGTTTTTGGATCTGTATTTGCCATTTAAGATTTTAAAATTAATCAAATTAATTTTAGAACCCTAGATTAAATCAAGAACGATTACACTAACCTCTTGATGTGCTGCAGCGTGTTTGCGCCTTTGAGATTCGTCTTCAGGACACCAGATGTTATCCCTCTAGCTTGTCCACACCAAGAACACCTATGGCAGCCCTTGAACAGCTTCTAAAGCCTTTTCTATTAATTAGAAATTCAAGTTCTGCCTTTTAAGAGATTAGAGATGTAAACAGGACACTAGAAACAATTTCTAGTGTTCTTAATTCAAGAGATTGATGGCTAATCTCTTTGAATTGATGAGAGATGAAGAGAAATAGCTGGAGAGGCTCAAAGTGGCGTGACAATTGAGAGGAGAGGCTACTGGTTATGTTTTCTTTTCATAACCACACTTAAATAGCTAGGTTAACACATTAAACCCTAGCCACATGTCACCTTTTGATTAGCTCTAGGTTTAAGTTACCCAATCACATTGTGCCAAGTGTCAAACCTATATTTAATCTTGATTTTAATCATCTTACATGATTAAAAATATTTGGCAAGCTTATGTGTTATGCCATGTGTCACCATCTCATGGTGCCACGTGTCACACTGTGAAATGACCAAAATGCCCCTGTGTCTTAATTTTGAGTTCTTAACCCAAAATAATTATTTTCTTCTTCTAATTAATTTATATCAAATATAAATTAATTAATTAATCTCTATTAATTAATTTCTCATCAATTAAATTTATATTTAAACACTTTAAATATAAATTTAATTTATACTACACATCCAATAATCTAGATTTAGTTTCAAGTCATGCTAGGGACTTTGCAATTTAATTGCAAACCAAATCTATTTAATTAATCAATTAAACTCTTTAATTAATTAATTAAATCATATTTAAATAGGTGATAACTTGTGTATGTGTGTGACTTACTAGGCTCATCACTAATTGGCAATGAGACATGATATCAACTCTTAATATCATCAGAACTCTTTCTTACCATAAATGATTTCTCTAAATCATTTTATGAACCTCATAGACCATGGTTAACACCTAGCATAGCATGCCATGGCCACCCAATTAGTAATAAGGTTTACCTTAAATGAACCTATAATCATATGTTACCATGCACTAGAATCTCTCTGTTACAAAATCCCAACTCAAGCTGGAGTCATGGTTTATGTCAAACTCCATTTGCTATGAATTTTATGTTCTCTTTTAATTCCAGTTCTTGATTAAAAGATTTTTCTCATCAGAAACTCTTTTCTGAATAAATCTATCTGTCCTAGCCAGGAACTTGAAACATCAAGAACAATTAAATGAACATAGGATTTTATCTCTATTTACTTAGAGGAACAGATTCCATCTTGATCAACACCTACCTCCATATATAACTAGTAGGAGCCAACAGATGCCCATATACCCATACACAGTACAAGTATGAAAGCAGTATCAAACTCAAACTACCTATATACAAGATAACTGTGCTATCTCAGGTCTAAAGATTATATGCACTGATATGATTTATGACAAAACATTGACAAGAGTAAACTCCATGTGTTTGTCATAAGTGTCACTGGTTCGGCCTACTTATCATTTATAAGTGCCTATCATGTTTGTTATATGGCATGAGACTCACCATTCCATCTTATTTATATCTCATATAAATAACTTGGGAACAAACATGAATACAATCTTTCTGGATAAGTCATGTCCTTATTATGAAGTATCCTCGATTGTGAACCTATTTATGATACTTTGTGCTAGAAATATTGTCACTCATATTCTTAACAACTTAAGAATAATATTTCTAACAAAATATCAATGGATCTTTTCTATTACACATAAATATATTATGTAAACGGAAAAGTGGAAATGCCTTTTATTAATAAAATTATGTACAAGATACATACTAAATGATATGCTCTAGGGCATACTACTAACAGACATGAGGAGACAACACCCACAGTTATTCAGAGACTGATGCCAGGTAAAATTTTGAGACGAAATTTATTTTAAGGGGGGGAGAATTGTAACACCCCTATATTCGGCAGTGTATTCTACTGTTCCGGTGACCAGTGTCTGTTTGGACAGCTAGAATGCCTAAAACTACACTTAAATGTTAGTGAGGAGACATAAAATAATGGAATACAATAGAAAAAAATACAAGAAAAACAAAGGAAAAATAAGAGCAATGAAATGTGACTAAGTTAAACAAGCCAAAAATCGTAGCGATTGGTAAACGCACTAGGAAGTTGCGGCGTGGACCGTTGACTAGCCTTGGACCATGGAGAATCCTGAGAAATATTTTTAAGACTTAAATAAACATTTTATTGAGGTGTAATTGACACTGGGAATTTCAAAGAAAATTTAGTAAGTTAATATAAACAAAACGAAAATTAAAGAAATCGGCAGGTCAAGAAGTTAATCGGTAGCACCGAAAAATTTGAAATGCAACCCGAAGAGGGGCATTGTGGTCAATTGACATCCTGAGTTTCCTTTTAACCTAAATGTCCATTAAAAAATAAGTGATATTAAACATTGAAAATGTCATGAAAATAAGAAAAGTGGTACCTAATATAATTAGTGAAAGTGTGGTGGCAAATTTACAAAATTGTGAAACTTTAATTAATTAAACCTTAAACTAAGTTAGTGCTCCACTAAGGGGAATTAGTGGACATATAATATAGCATATTTGGGATAGAAAATCTGTCATCTTTAACCTCACTTCAAACTAGCTGAAACCTCCCAAGAAAATCCTCCATGGCTGAACCTGGAAGGACCTCCATGCATCCATGATCCAACCATAAAAACCTCAAGTCTCCTTCATTAAAAATTGCCTATACACCTTGGGGAGAAGATAGGGAACAAGAAAGAAGAGTTTTAGTGGTGTTTTGAGATAGTCCGTAAGAGGTAAGTATCCATTTCTTCTTCCTTCCCTTGTTAAAGTTTCTGTTGGTATTGTGGTGAGTGGATTTATGAAGAAATATTGAGGTGTTGATGAATTAGGGCAGTCTTCCATTTTCAGCAGCCATGGAAGTTCAAATTGTTTAGCTTGTTTTTACATATAAATGTTGATTTGAGGTGTTGATTTAAGTGCTAAAATGTATAGGAGTGATTTACCATGTATATAGTTTGAATTGTAAGTTTGAAAATTAAAAATGGAAGCTTGATGTACATGTGTAACTTGGGCAGCCTTATGGTGAAATTGGAAGTGTTTAATTGCATGGAATGGTTTGTTAAATTATGGTACTAAAAGTGGCAGAATATGTATATGATTTAGTACTGAATATATATGTAATTTGATGATGGAAGTTGTATGTAATGGTTTGGAGTGTTATGTGGATATATTGTTTATAATTGGATATTGTGAAATGGAAGTGCAATTGGTGCATTGTCAACTGGTTATATTCTGCCCAAAGTTACTATAATGTAAAGTGACGAATGGTTGTGGTATAATACAAATGCAGAATGAGGTTTAGGAAGTGAAGTATAGCTAGTTGAATGTGTGATTGTTTGGTGCTTTAAAAATGTGTTAAGGGCAGTATGTATGTTAGGCATTAAATGGAATTGTGTGACTCCAATTGGTATGATGCCAATTGAAGGTGAAACTAGGCACAAAATGTGCCAACTTTCATGAAAAAAGCAGACCTAAATTCTGTCCAAAAAGTGACATGAAAACTGACCAAATCCGGATTGGTAACATTTCAAACCTAAGTATTTTGGCCATGACTCACTCAAAACAGGTCCAAATGACCTGAAATTTTTATGGTTGGAAAGCTTAGACATAGGGCTAAAATTTTGACCACCAAACCCAAAAATGACCATAAGCAAGTCAAAATGCTTGCACAAGTTCAGGTATAAAACCTGCCAGAATTGGAAATGACCTAAAAATGACCTAAGTTTGTCATTTTAGTGCAACCTGTCCAGCAATAGTAAAATGACCATAACTTGGTCTAGTAAGCTCCAAATGACCTAAAATTTGTGGCAAAAGTTTAATAAGATATAGACTTACAAGTTTGTAATCCTAACCAGAACCCAGAAACTGAGGAAACTAGGTCATCTGGCTAGGTCAAAACAGCATACCAAAATCTAATAAATTACAATAAAATGCAATACACTTGAAAATGAAATTGGTAACATACACCAACACTAAAGGACTATAAAATGTGACATATTGGTAACATTAGAATTGACTCACTTAGATTGCATCAAAGGTCAACATTATAGGTTGACTAATGAATGCAATAGTATTAAATAAATTTAATTATTGAACCTTATTATTAGAAACAATTTAAATGAGTAATGAAACACTTTTAATTGTGTATTTCAGTTAGCAAAGACTTAGAGAAGGGGAAAGAACCACTGAGTCAAGGCCAAGAGGCTATTCATTAGAGGTTTGTGCACAACAGTTATTTCTTTTGAATTTTCAATTAAAGTAAATTATGACAATTTGTATGTTATTGCTTAAATTGTGGAAATTTTGTTTGAATGAAATTTGATGGATACTTATTGCTTGAAAAATATTGCAAATGGTTTGAAACCACAGCTATCATTTATATTTGATTGAATTCCTCACTAGCTTGTCTAGTGGGACGAATTGGCTTTGAATTCCCTCTCTGGCTGAAGTGTTGAGGTGTGTGCCAATTGAGGACGAATAGGATGAGTACTCATATAATTGCTAGCTAGCTATGTTATTCCTCATTAGCTATTGGCTTTTGGGATAAATTGGACTTTGGAATCCTGATTAAGCTGTGTGTGTGATTTATTGGTATTTATTGAGACATTGTGAAATGGAGTTTAATTCTTTATGACATTCTTTGTCTTTTGAATTTAACTATGATTTGAAGTATCCATAGTTTATATGATTTATGGTTTATGATTTTAAATTGCATTTTCTTAATGTTGGGCACCATTGAGACATTAGCTCAGCGATAGCTTTTTCATTACTGCCACAGGTAGACAGACAGACAGAGTAGCAGAGTAGGCTGCTTGTGCTACATTTTGGGATTCTGCCGGGTATATTGAGTATACCACCTTTTTGTAATTTTTGTCGCAATGTATGTGCACTGTATGTATATATTGTACTTGGTCTTGAGCAGTTGTAAACTAAAGTTGTAATATATTTCTCTTATCTTAGCTTTTGAACTACTCAGTAATTTTGTAGTCTATTTTTGGAACTACTGAAAATTTGTGTTAAGTTGAGTTTGACAAATGTTGAGAAAATTGATTTGTGTTGAGCTATATTGGAGTTTGGGAATGAAACAAACATATTGGAAGTGCTTTTTATTGGTTTTTGAAGAACTATTTTGTTCAAAATACAGACAGCACTTTGCTTAAATTTTTATAGAATCTAGTGATATTATAGATTTGTTGTGTAATTTAATTTGAGTAAAAAGTTTTGAAACCTGTCAAAAGTGCTCACCACTGTGAAAAGAAATAAGAAAAGGTTTAAAATCCTTTGTAATACATTTAATGGGTTATTAGTAGATGAAGTTTGGTAATTCATTAGGTATACTACGAGATCATATTATGCCTTACGTAGGGGTAAGGTATGACATAAATAATTATTACAAATACATCTTCCATAATAATATGAACACAAATTCAATATTTATATTTATTTTGTATATTATATATGATTATTGTAACTTATGAAATAAGTGCTTCTAGAGAGCAACATAAATGACGAAAGACATTCAGTATTGAAAATTCCATATGAAACCAATAAAATTCTTGAGTATAGAAAATATGCTCCAATTCTATCTTTATTTGTATATATTATTTCCTTGTTATATTATTGTGACACCCCTTACCCATCTACAGTGTAAGCTAAGTAAAGCGTGCCACATTCGGTGTCGGAGCACCCTATCTTATCTTGTATTGTCCATTGTTAATTTTATACTTTATAGAAAATATGTGGTAAATTTTTTTTTTATCACAAATTATTTCTGTGCATACCCGGGCAGAGCCACTTCTGTTTTATTAGCATCTGGCAGGTTCTACTATTCACCTTCTAAAAACAATTTCATATCTATCTCATATTTACATATACATCATGTCATATCATATCATTTCTACTTATACAATTCCCAGAAAATATATTTTTCAATCATTCATTCATATGGAAGTTTATATACAAAAGTTCACAACTTTATTCATAATCCAAAATATAAATTCATTTTATTTACAATGTTCAAAAAGACTTACACTGTATCTACTTATGTACACTAAATCAAAATACAATACCTAATAACATGGGCCCTACCAAAATAAATACAAAATATTGAGGTGACTCTAGACTATGGCAGATCTATCAAAACTCTGTCAGAATACTGTTGCTACTGTTGCTGTTGCGGCTGTGTCTAGTCTTCGGCACCTACGTGATGGAAAACCAACGCGCTACGTGAATTGCTTAGTGGTGCATAGCTTTAAAAGAAAACAACTTAATAATTAAAAATAATATCTCTATGCTTAGTTTTATAAAATTCTAATTCATTTATAAATTTCCTGCACCTTGGAATCAATTAGATTTAATAGGATCTTTTATGTTCATTTCTCTTATCTTCAGTCTCAATTATTTTATAACAATGCCCAAGTAACCTATAACAGACTATAAGTGCTGGATACACGAGAGTATACTAATTAGACAACCATATGTCTATCTTGTATATAACTGTCATGTCAGGCACAAGGCCAGCGATCAGGCTATCAAAGCCAGAAATGAAATTAGGCACAATGGCCAATGGGCAGGCATATAGTCTATAGAATAACCTTTCTTTAGGTTCAATTTTAATGTCTTAACTTTACTTATCAATTTGATCACTTTGTGGCCACTGTTTGGCCTTACTTCGTTCATGGAAGTTGTTCCTCTAACTCTTGTCTTTATTTTTCTTTTTGAATCATATTATTTGGACTTATAAAACTCAAGTTATGGTCAAATAACTATAACTAGTTTGATTCCAATTTCTGGTTCCTTAACTAGGCAGTTTTGGTATCATACTTTACTAATTTATTTGAACAGGTTATAGCAACATTTAGGCCTAGTGTTCTTCATAGGATTTGTTGCGCTATGTCTTGTGGTCACTCAAAAGTTTTAGTTGCAGTTTTTCATGTTTTTTAGAACCATTTATAACCTAATAACTGGCTTGGACTATTCTAGAGTTAATGATCACTTATGCAATTTCCAGAATTGGTATGTTGACTTGACCTAGCTAATTGACCTAGTTCCCTTGATTTTTGGATTTTGGTCAAAATACCAATATTGTAGGTATATGTCTTATTGAAATTTTGGCACTGGTTTTAAGGCATTTGGATTTCTATGGATCAAGTTATGGCATTTTTGTCAAAACTGGTCATGTAGCTTATATCTAGCAAAACTTGGGTAGTTTTAGTTCTGGACAGTTTTGGTAACCTAACTTGGGCTAGCAATTTGATTTGGTTAGAGGCATTTCTGGGCTCTGTGGTCTTCATGAAAGTTGTAGTCCTATATCTAAGCTTTCCAATGGTATAAAATTCAGGTCATTTGGACTTGTCTAGTGGGATTTATGACCAAATGAATGTACACTATTTATTTGGTTAATTTTCTGGGTTCATCATTTAGTCATCCGGATTGGGACAACAATTTGGTCAATTTCTTGGAAGAATTTGGGCATGGTCTCTTCATGAAAAAATGAAGCATTTTAGGTCTAGTTTCATCTCCAATTAGCCTCATACCAATTAGAGTAACACAATTTCGGTTATGGCTAAAAATACACACTGAATTCAACAAATCCCCAACCAGCAAAGAAATTACACTCCCAAATATCATTCCTCCAACTCCCTTACTTCAAATTGGTATTCATGGCACTTCTAAATATCATCTCAATAAAATCACATTCCAGCAATTAAATCAAGTCTCCAATATGTAGTTTAAAACCCTAATCCACATTGTCAAGGTCAATCATAATATACACATGAAATAAAATTTCTATCACAAATAACTCATCAATCAACATACAACCCTCATCTACTTATTCATGAACACCATTAATCAACATTTACATACATGAAATTATCAATTTCCTAAGTTCCTCAAGGCTGCTGAGTTGAAACAATTGCACAAAGTCTTCAATAATTGTTCAATACTTATTCAAATTGTCAATCTCAAACATACACATGCAATATCACTTCTAATGCATCTAAGTGTATCAATTAACATCACTAATCATCTTTATAATTAGGAATTCATCAAACTCTCAAGAAAATTACAGCTGCCAAAATGAAGCACTTCTCCTAACTTACCATTTCTCTTGATTTCAAGCATAATTCACTTCATCCTAACTTTAAATCAATTTTTAATGAAGCAAGGAAGGGGATATAAGCACTAACCTCTTTGTTCACTTTTTTGAGCTTGTTAAAACTTCAAAATTTCTCCTTCGATTTGCTGCCTATATACTTCCCAAGGTGTGAGGACTAATTCTTGTGAAGTGCACTTGTTATTTTATGTTGAAAATGAAGAGGATTTAAGCTTGCATGAAGAGAAAATCCATGGAGGAATTGAGAGAACCAAATTCAGCCATGGATGAGAGTTGAAGAAGAAGATGAAAGTGAGTGGAGAGATTTGTCACTTAATGCCTTTATATACCCCCACTAACTTTGGTTTAATTATTATAATAATCAAAGTTTTAATATTTCAAATAATACCCCTCTTTTTTTCTTTAATTACATTACATATATAGTTTTATGTTTTCATGGAATTTTCAAAATTTAAATATCACTCATTTTAATGGACATTTTCGTCAAAAGTCAACTCTAGGTTTCAATTGACCAAAATGTCCCTCTTCGGGTTATAGTCAACCTTTTTCGGTAATACCAACTAAATTCCCGATCCGACGTTTCCTTTAACTTTATATTGTCTATTTCATTTTTATTTTTACCTATACTAATAACTAAATTTTCTTTAACATTTTTAATGTCATTTGTACCTTAGTAAACCCTTAATTTCATCCCAAAAATTATTTTCTAGGGTTTCTCATGGGTCTGGGGTCGTTAACTATCTACGCAGTGACTTCTCGATACGGTCACCCATCGCCATGGTTCTGGCTCCTTTAACCTAGTCACATTTCATTTCTTTTATTTTCCCTTAATTTTTCTTGGTCTTCATTTCATCAATTTATGTCTCCTCACCCTAGTTTAAGTGTAGTTCCAGACATTCTGACTATTCGAACAAATATCACTCGTCAGAACAATAGGATATACAGACTACCTACGGTGAGGGTGTTATAATTATTGCATTACTAAGTAAAAATGCTTAGCACGATGGATTCTTTCCTCACAAAGGTACTGAATACAAGCCTAGTGCACATCAGACTGGGATTTTGGTGATCAGATCTGCAGTGTCACATTTTATCATCTCCTCAACAATACATGTAGGGCCCATATAGGACATATTAATGTACTTTATACATTATAAACGTTCATTATGTTGTAATGTAAATTATGAACACGTGTAATTAAATTTAGATATGATGTAAATTATAACTTTTGTAATCGATTGTACCTTGATGTAAATTTATGAAATTTGAGAATTTTTTTTTTATCATATGAATTGATTATGAATGAACTGTAAAAATTTGATTTTGGTGAATGATATGTGAATTCTATAGAAATGATTATGGAATGAAATTATGATGTTAACATATTTGAGATAATATTGAAATATGAGATTATATTTGGGATTTTATTTTCGAAAAGGTGAATAGTGAAATACGCCAAACGATAATAAAATAGGGAAAACTCCATCAATTTCTCCTTAGAATATAATTAATTTTAAAATATAACGAGTTCAAAATTTTTTTAAGGGATAAAGTAAGATAGGATAGGGTGCTCCAGCACCGAGTGTGACACACTTTGCTCGGCTGCATTGTAGACAGGTGAGGGATTACAATACAATCATGTAGAAAAGTACCCCTCCTGTAACACCCCTATTTCCATAGCCTGGTGTATGTTACTGTTCCGGTGACCGGTATCGGTCTGGACAATTAAGAGGATTAGAACTAAGTTTAAGACACCTATAAAAGCCCTGAATGAAAATAAATAGTGAGTGCTAGAAGGTTAAGTATAAATAAGAAAAACAAAACATAAAAGGTTAAATGAGCAGGGAGTCACAATGATGGGTGACCTTCCCGGGAAGTGACTGTGAGGTTAGACTTAACTCGAATTTTGAACGAGAAAATATGATGCCGCAGTCCTAAGGACTATTGCAAACACAGCGGAAAAGAAAAAACCATAGAAAAGAATTTTTAAGCAGGTTAAATAATTAGGTAATGGATCCGGAAGAAATATCGAATAACTTGCAAACCGGATCGGACCGGCGAGGGGTAAATTATTCAATTCAACCCTAGAGGTGACTCCTGACCCAATTGTCCAACAAAATCTGAGAAATAAAAATTGTGAAATATAGAATTAAATTGAAGAAGTTATGAAAAAACAACAGAAAAGAAATGAAAATTTAAAACAATTTATGACATCACCTTAATGACCTAAGCATGACGTCATAATTAATTATCATTTAATTAATTATTTTGACTAGGTCAAAGTAAGGATAAATATACATAAAATGAAAGAAAGAAAAAAAACATAATTAGGTCCTCTTCCCTTAGATGTGCCACCCCATTTCTCTCTCCTCTCTCTCTTATTTTCTTCCACCATTGTTAAAGAATAAAAGGCTTGAATTTCTTTGGTTCCCTTTCATAAATCCCCCAAATCCCAACACTAAATCTCACCCTTAGACCTAGATAAACTCTTTGGGAGCAAGAAGGAAGAGAAAAATCGGAGAATTGAAGAACTAGAGAATCCACAAATTGAGCTAAGTGCAACTTCAAGCTTAGATTCTTATTAAATTCATGAATCTAAGTTTAAATGTGATGAAGTTGCATTAGAAATAAGGAAAAACATGCTTGAATAATGGAAGAGAAAATTTGGCAGCTATGGGGTCATGAGATGTTGAAGTGTTTTAGTTCAATTAATTATGTATGTAAGCCTACTTAGGCATGTAGAGATGATTAGAACACCTTAATTGCATAAATTGAAACACTTGGAAAAAATTAGGGTTTTTGACCATAGAGTTTTGGGGAGAAAATTTGAGAATTTAGTAAATTGATGTACTTTGACATAAGTGAGGTTTAAAATGGTGAAATGGTGTAATTTAGAATGTGTTTGAATGGTGAGAAATTAAGTCAAATTTGGATTGGTGAGGGGTCACTACTGGACAACCTGACCTAGGTCCCTTTCAGGGACTAAAACTATAATTATGCCACTCTAATTGGTGTGAGGCCAATTGAGATGAAAATATACACATAATGGCACATTTTTCATTTGGGAATTATGCCCAGAAAATGATCATAACTTAGTGAACAATTAGGTCAAGCTCGGGTGTAGTGCACTGCCACTGTACCAAAATGACCAAATGAACAGTGTTTATTCATTTGTTCATTTGGCCATAACATGGTGTAAAAAGGTCCAAATGACCTGAATCTTATACCGATGGAAAGCTGAGACATAGCCCTACAACTTTCATGAAGAAAACAAACCCAAAGTTTGACCATAGCCTATCCGAAAAGTCATTTGTAGTCAGCATACCAAAACTGCCAGTATTTAGAAAATGCCCAGAATTCTGGGTAACACCAAATCCGGCCAGCCCCATTCAAATAGTCATATCTTAAGCTACAAAACTTCAAATGGAGTGATTCAAAAAGGGAATTAAATTTAAGACAATAAGGAACAACTTCTATGAAGAAAACTTTTCCAAATTAGCAACATGACCAATGGAGCATACAAAATAGGACACCAAATCTGGAAATTTTGAAATTTTGCCTTGGAAACCTAAAAATCTAAGGAGCAATTAAAGCCAACAAAATTGGTAACCAAAATGTGGTATGTGGGTGAAATTGAAATCCCTATACCTATTAAGCATAAGAAAGTCAACAAATTGACTTGAATAGTATCGTGAATAGTAACCCCAAAATGAAAATTTTCAAGAACGTTAGTTTAAGCATATTGGGGCTAGAATTAAGTATATATGAATTAATTATTGGATTTATTGTGAGATAAGATACTAAAACACTATAAATTATGTATTTCAGCTGAAAAAGACCTTGATAAGGATAAGGCAAACTAAGTCAAGGCCTAGAGACAACTCACATCAGGTTTGTGCATAATAACTTTTCACTTTCGATTTGCTATTAGAAAATTTATTTGAATACATTTTGGAGCAATTTATGCTAAATAATGCTTTGAGAAATGTTGTGCTGCCTACTTTATAAATGGAAATTTGAAATAAAAATTGATTAATGTTTTGCATGAAATGTTGAATAATATGATTTTGAAATTGTTTTGGATTCACACTTGGCATGGCAGTCCCTTACTATGTTCCTCCTCCACTTGTGGGGTTGAGTTTGATATTTGCTCATTTTCCTCCCTCTCTGGCTTGCCAGTCTGAGGTGAGTTTAGATGAGTACTCATTGATTTCAATTAGTGGGGTGAGTTTGCTTTGTCATGGTGTACAACAACGGCATGTTTGGAAATTTTGTGTCATAGCCTAAGTTGTGTTATTGATTGGCAACACTGTGTTTATTAAATTTTTTGATCAAATTTGTGTTATATTAAGCTTTAAAAATTGTGAAATATTTAAATTGTGAAATAAATGTGATTTGAAAATTGAAATGTGATTGTGAAATATTTGAACTGTGAATTAATGACAATGTTTTATATTTTGCATTTTACATTGTATTGTGCACCACTGAGTATTTTTATACTCAGCAATAGCTTTCTTTACTGTCACAGATAGAGACAAGGAAAAAGCAGTAGAGTGAGCTGCTGATTATTGGGACTACACTGAGGCTTTTATACGGGTATTTAGTTATACCCTTGTAGTTTATTTTGACGTTAATAGTTTAGTGTCATACGTGTTAATGTAAAATTGAGCAGTTGTACAATAAATTGTAATAATATTATCTTTTGGATTTTTATGCCTGTAAATTAAATTGTGATTGCAAATTATTTATTTTGAATGCAATATATATAAATTAATTTAAAATATTATAGATGACAATTTTGTTTTAAATTGTGGAGATTGGGTTGATTTGTATTGATTGAAAGTTTTGGTGGTTGAGATTTGATGAACTGCACTATTTGGAAGTGTTTTCACAGGTTTTAAAGAACTAGTTTTTTTCCAATTATAGATGGCACTCTACTCAAATTTTTATAAAATTTACGGAAACTTTAAATTGATTGAAAATTTGATATGTGGTTTAACTTCAAATAAAAGTTTTTATTTCCTACAAAAAATGCTCACTACCTTTAAAAAGTAAGAAAATTATTTTAAAATCCTTTATAGTGTATTTAATAGGTTATCGGTAGGTAAAGTTTGGTAATTCATTAAGTATACTACGGAATCATGTTATGCCTTACAGAGGGGTAAGGTGTGACATGTTTTAGTGGTATCAGAGCAATGGTTTTAAAATAAATTTTAAATTGTGAATTTGAAATATTTTGTCAGTAAATACAACTGCTCAAATGTTTGATACATATGACATATTTACATCATGAATATGCACTAACGGAGGTCAACCTCCTTGTGTTTGTTATCAGAGAGTAGAAATTTTCTGAAAGCGGAATGGAAGAAGGAGATCATTCCGTAGAATAGTCTATTGAGGTTGAGGTACAAGGGGAGGCCCCAGCACTCCAGAATGTGAGTGGGTCAGCCACTCCAGCTCCTCCTCAAGCACCACAGTTTCCTGCTCAGTTTGCACAGCAGATGGCTGCGTTTTTTCAACAAATGGCGGGAAACTTGCCAACACAAGCTCAGACACAAGCCCCTACAGCACAACCACAACCCCCAACAAGACAATATGAGAAGTTAATGAAATTTAGGGCTACAGAATTCAAAGGAAAAGTGGATCCACTGAAAGCAGAACAGTGGTTAGAGAGGATGGAATGGATTTTTAGAAAACTACGGTGTGCTGAAGAGTTAAAGTTCACATATTTAGTATCACTTCTCCAAGGGGATGCATATGAATGGTGGGAGACCATCCCCCATAGCCTGGTAGAGCCACCAGTTCTCAGTTAGACAGACTTTTTGAGAGAATTCAGATAGAAATGGGTCCCTAATACTTATGTAGACATGAAGCTGCAAGAGTTTTTAAGTCTGAAGCAAGGGGACAGAACTGTAGCAGAGTATGAGTGGGATTTCTTTCGACTAAGCCACTATGCCGGAAGCTTGGTCATCACCCCCAGAGATCGGTGTAAGAGGTTTGAGGCCGGGTTGAGGCCGAGTTGAGGCCTACTTTGAGAATGCAAGTGGTAGGGTTCTAACACCAGAATTTTTCTGAATTGATTTCACAGGCCCTGGAACTGGAAAGGATAGAATCAGAAGGGGCAGTGAATAAGAGTACACAAGAGAAAGAGAAAACTGAAAAGGTTACTGGCCAAGCTACTAAGAGTGGTTATGGGAAAAGAAAACATTTTGGAGGATCTAGCTCGCGTGAATCGGGTAGAGGTAGATCTTCTGGACAGAAACCACCCCAATCTGATCAGCAAACTCAGCAGACACACAGAAATACGCTGTTGGATCGACTTTGTGAGACTTATGGTAAACCACATAGTGGAGTATGTTATAGAGCTATAAGAGCATGTTTTAATTATGGAGGGACTAGTCATTTTGCTAAGGATTGCATAAGTCCACGCTGTTATGGATCATTTACCAGGTCAGAAAGATCAGCCCAAGTTTCTACCCCAAAGAGTTCACCAGCAGTTGGTAGAGGCAGAGGCAGAGGTAGGGGTAATACATCTGAAAGTTATAGTACTGTGAATCAGCCAGACAAGGTGATGCTCTAGCTAGAGTATACACTATGCGACAGAGGGACGAGGATGAGACTTCTGACATTATTGCTGGTATTTTCTCAATTCTTAACTAAGATATGTATATGTATAAAAATCAATTTTGATATGTTAGTGACTAGTCTTTTTAGAATCAGTTTTGGTAGAGTTTGTTAGCGAAAGATATCATCTAGAATACGATAAATTATTGAATATCGATAGATAAAAGAGTTATTGAAGTTAAAAACTGAATAGTTAGTTCAGATGTAATAAAGAAAATCTTACGAATATTAGCATGATTGTTGACTAGAATGGTTAGAGGACTAATGATTAGGTAAGTAGAATTGGTTAAAGTGCTATGGACTATTATTTAGACTATGAAGTTATGTAGAAATATGAGAAAAACATAAGAAAATAACACGTATGACTATTTGAAGACAGATAGTAGACACAATTTCGAGGATGAAATTTCTTTTAAGGGGGGGGAGAATTGTAACACCCCTATTTGCATAGCCTGGTATATGTTACTGTTCCGGTGACCGGTATCGGTCCGGACAATTAAGAGGATTAGAACTATATTTAAGACACCTAGAAAAGCCCTGAATGAAAATAAATAGTGTAACACCCTTACTGTAGCAATTCTGTACATTTTATTGTTCAGGTGACCGGTGTCGGTCCGGAAGCTAGAACGTCTGAAAAAATATTTAGACTAAAGTGAGGAGCCATAATTAACTTTAATATTAATAAGAAAAATGTAGAAAAAATTTTAGAAACAAAATACAACCAAGTTAAATGAGCCGGGTGCCCTAGCGATGGGTAACCTAGTGGGAAGTTGTTGTCCTCGCAGCTAGGAGCCCTAAACCCAGGAGAAAATTCATAAGATAATTTTTGGGACTCCAGAGAAGAGTCATTGAGGTTTTTATGGCATTAGAATTCCAAGAAAAAGGCATAGAAAAATTTTTCGATCGATACAGACAATTTTGGCTCAATAAGCCAAACGGGGGGCATTTTGGTTATTTCGTCTTCAGAAATTATTTTTGGCCGACTTGTCCAGTTAACTAAATAATTATTATGAAATAAAATATGAATTAATATTTGTGAAAAAATAATTATAAATGAGTAAAATAAATGAGAAAAGAAAATAAAATGTAAATTGAATTATTACATAAGTAATTATGTCATAATGCATAAAAGAAAATTTCAATAAATTATAAATTCTAACCAATGGGAAATGAACAAGCAAATTAAAAAGAGATAAACACAAATGAATTGAGGAAAAAAATGAAAACAAAATTCTGCTACCATCTTCCCATTTCAACCTGCTTCATCCTCTCACCCCTTTCACCATGGTTGAACAAACTTCTCACTAGAAACTCTTGATAAACCACCCTAAAATTTTAAGCTTGCTTTACAAAACCTTTTTCTCACCCCTTAAACTCTCTCTTTCGAGCAAAAAGAAAAAGGAAAAAGGAAGGTTTTGCAAACTTGGGAGTTAGCTCTAACAAGGTTAGTGTCCAATTCCTTTTCTCTTTCTTTCAAATTTCTTGTTAGAATGATAAACTAAACTAGGATATGTGAAATTCTATCAAAAAACAAACAAGTTGAAGTGTCACCTCATTTTTGACAGCCATGAACTTATGAGGGTTTTGATGATTTCTTTGGATTAAATGAGTATATAAGCTGCCCTTTGATATGAACTTAACACTTAGCACATTGAATTGTAAGTTAATAGAAGAATAAAGAAATTGAGAACTTAGGGTTTTGACCAAATTGAGGTTTTTCCCCTATAATGGTGTAGGAACATTTTAATCATCAATTAGTGACCACTTGGTAAGTTTTAAACTTAATATGAGGTGAATTGAGTCATTGAATGTTCGAAAGGGTAGGCTGCCTTGTGTGCTGTAGTCTGGATTGTTAGAGTCCAGTGTGTTTGGAGAGCCTTAACTGAAATTTTATAGCTCCAATTGGTGCAAGGCCAAATGGAGGTGAAACTAGATACATAATGCCACAATTTTGGTGAAGGAACCCTACCCAGAAAACCAACCTAAGTGGCCCTAAAAATTGACCTAATCCGGATGACCAATATGTTGTCCCTGGAAAATGACCAAATGAATAGCGTTTATTCTTTTGGTCATAACTTGGTGTAGAAATGTCCATTTGACCTGAATTTGATATCAATGGAAAGCTTAGACAATTTAGAATAACTTTCATGAAGACCAAAACTCTAAATTCTGACTAGAACTAAATGAAATTGTCCATCAAATACAGGACTTCAAAACTGCAGAATTGATTCTGCCTAGAAATTCTGGAAAAATTACAATCCAGCCAGTTATGGTATTTAAGCCATACCTTGAGCTAGAAAACTGCAAATGGGGTGATTCAACAAGTGAAATGTAACTAGACACAGTAAAGAACAACTTTGATTAAGAACACTTAGCCAAATTCTCATTGTAGAATGGCCTAATGGAACAGTGAACTCTAGCTCCCAAAAACTGAAATTTTTTATTTATTCTCCATTGGTTAAAAGTATGGATTGGCAACTAAATGTGGTAAATTTATGTGATTAGGACTCATGTAGCTATTATGCATTGGAAAGTTAATAATTTGACCTAAATAATAAAATGAATAGTAACTTTACATGTAAAACATGAAAATTAAATCAATAACTTTGTAATGTGTCCTAGTACACCTAGTAAGATTGGTTTGGATAGGTTGGCATGCCAAGAGGGTTCAGTAAGCAGTACTGCACATGGCATTATGCCATTCAATGATTTTATGGCTTTTAGCCATTCTGATATTATGGTGATACTTAGCCTTGTGCCTAATAATTATTACAGCTTATTAGTTGTTCTGTTGCACACCGAGAGATACATATGTGACCGATGGTGTGACAGCCTGAGGCACTTGGTACCTAGTGCTAATTTACCCGTTTATCCTATCCAGTCATCCAATATAGGTTACTTGGGCAACCAAAAATGGAAGCTGATAAATTTAATGAAATAATGGATATAACAAGTACCAAATAAAAAAGACCACAAATAATTATAAAAAATTTGTCTGCATGAGACATCAATATATACACTGCATATTTATTTTCTTTTAGTTCTTTTTATTTTATTATTGGCACCACTAAGCATTATTGCTTAGGGCGTTGCATTTTGCCATGCGTAGGTTCTGGAGAGACTGACAGAGAGCCCAGTAGACCACAGACTGAGTGAGGCCGTCCTCAGTTCTGCATAGTGTCCGTGTCACCTCATAGACTTCAGTGCATTGGTAGGACTTTAGGTCCCATTTTGGTATTTTATAATTAAACTTTTATTTTCTCATGTATAGTTGAGACTCATATAATATATTTTGGTATTAATGTAAATATTTGTAATTTGTGTTTATAAATGAAAATTGAGTATTTATTTATGATTGGTACATGATTATCATGTGAAATGAATGAATGACAAATAGAAGAATTTTTGAGAAATGGTTGAGAAATAATGAGATTTTGTTGATATAATGGAGTTTGAGAATGATTGAAAATGTATAGGAAGTGTTTTTCACAGGCTCCGAAGAACTGTTTTATCCATTTTTAGCCGGTACTCTGTCGGATTTTCTACAAAATTTTCAGAACCTCAAATGAATTTATAATTTCAATAAATGACTTAAATGAGTCAAATTTCACAAATTGCACTTCATAACTATAAAGAAATAAATTAAGGATAAAAATAATTGAGAAAAAAATATGGTATTCTGGTATACTGTGTGGTATATCTTACTCGGCTACACTGTAGATGAGTAAGGGGTTTCACATTTAGTGGTATCAGAGCACGGTTTAGGCATTTTTGGGTCTAGATCGAGTCCATACCTTGCATTGCATTTGCAAGAGTCGAGGTGACACTAATGCAAATCTATTTGTTTTCTTATTTTGATAAGGATATGGACCACACGTCTCAGAAGGCAATTGAGGAGGAAGTGAAGAGTCATGCTCCACCTGCAGCAACTGAAATTGGAGGTAGGGGAGAACCAGCTCCACCAGCACTAGTAGAGCCTGCTTAGCCTCCACAGGCCATGTTCCAGCAAATGGTCGAGTTTTTCAGACAAATGGCAGGGGTAATGCCACCACCACCACCTCCACAGTAGAAATCCCATCTGGAAAAACTAAGGAAATTTGGAGCAGTGGATTTTTTTTGGCAAGAGAGAAGATGATTCTGTTGTAGCCAAAAACTGGTTGAACAGAACAGGAAGAGTTTTAAAATAACTCCACTACACCCCAGAGCAAAACCTAGAAGCTGTTGTATATTTACTGCAAGATGATGCCTATCAATGGTGGGATACAGTGTCCAGTAAAGTGCAGTCAGAACAAAAAACCTGGGACTTCTTCCTCTTAGAGTTCAAAAAAAAGTACATGGGTAGTGTATATCTGGAAGAGAGAAGAAGAGAATTCATTAACCTGAGGCAGAGACAGCTGACAGTGGCAGAGTATGAAAAAGAATTTGTTAGACTAAGCCGTTATGGAAGGGAGATAGTCCCTAATGAGGCTAAAAGGTGTAAAAGATTTGAAGAGGGGCTAAATGACAACATAAAGATAATGATCACTGCCTTGGGAATCACAGACTTCACCATGTTAGTCGAAGCCGTAATAAAAGTTGAGAAAGTCAGAATAAGTGAGCAGACCAGAAGAGAGAGACAGCAGAAGAGGGGTCCAGGTCAGTCTAGCTCATCTCCTGCACTTGGAAAGAAGTTCAGAGGTCCACCTACTCAGAGTTTAGGTTAGCCTCAAGTTTAGGGTCACTCCCAGGGGCCCAGACCATAGTTTACACCTAGGAGAGGCCAGTCCACATCATCAATGGGCAGCTCTCCAGGGACGGTGTTCAGGGGACTAGCCCTAGCATCTTCTGCTTGTCCACATTGCCTGAAGTGGCATAAGGGGAATTGTTGGAGAGTGAAGGGTGCCTGCCTAAGGTGTGGGTCGACAGAGCATCAGTTAAGGAACTATCCACACAGAACTGCCACAGCTGCTCCGGCACAAGTAGATAGACCTGCCCCTGCACCTCAAAGGGGTAGGAAGTCTAGTAAATTTGAGGCAGTTAGTCCCTCACAAAGACCTGCATCTGAGCCAGCTGAGAGGCCAGTTGTCAGAGCACCTGCCAGGGCTTATGCCATGAGAGCTCAGGAGGAGCAAGATGCCCCGGACATCATCAGGGATACGTTTTTCCTCTATAACACATCTGTGCATGCATTGGTGAATCCAGGATCCACTCATTCATACATCTGCATCAACATACCTGTAGAAAGGGGGATACTAGTAGGGGAGAGTGACTAAGACATTCTGGTCACTAATCCATTGGGCCACAGTGTGGTGGTGAACAAAGTTTACAAAGGTTGCCCGTTAAGGATTCAGGGGTATGAATTCTTGGCAGACCTGATTAAATTGCCTTTCCATGAGTTTGACGTGATTTTTGGAATGGACTGGTTGTCACGTCATCAGGCAATGGTTGATTGTAAATTGAAGAGAATTTCCTTGAAAACGCCTGAGGGTAATGAGATCACAGTTGTGGGGGAAAGGATAGATTTCTTGTCTAATGTTATCTCAGCCACAGTTGCAAGAAAACTGATGAGAAAAGGCTGTGAAGCCTACCTAGCACATGTGGTGGATACTAGGCAGGCTAAGCTAGATTTGTGTCACATACCCACAGTAAAAGACTTCCCATATGTATTCGCTGAAGAATTGCCTGGTTTACCACTAGAAAGAGAAGTTAAATTTGCTATTGAAGTACTACCGAGTACAACACCAATCTCTATTGCTCCTTATAGGATGGCACCTACTGAGTTAAGGAGCTGAAAATCCAGTTGCAGGAGTTACTAGATAAGGGGTTCATACCCCCCAGTGTGTCACCATGGGGAGCTCCAATGCCATTTGTAAAGAAGAAGGATGGGACTTTGAGGTTATGCATTGATTATCGACAATTGAATAAATTGACTGTGAAGAACAAGTATCCGTTGTTTAGAATTGATGATCTATTTGATTAGTTTAAGGGAGCAGGAGTATTTTCTAAATTTGATCTCAGATCAGGGTATCATCAGTTGAGGGTGAAGGATGCAGATGTGCCAAAGACTGCATTTAGGACCCGGTATGGGCATTATGAATTCCTAGTGATGCCCTTTGGCCTAACAAAGGCACCAGCAGCATTCATAGACCTTATGAACCGTATTTTCCATCCATATCTAGATCGATTCATAGTGGTCTTTATTGATGATATTTTGGTGTATTCCAAGACCAGGGAAGTGAAGGAACAGAAGCGTGAAAAACACAAGTTTATACCATTGAATTTAAAAATTTTCACCTAGGGTCACATGCATCATGCAAGATTTATTTTATCTATTTGATTTCAATGATAAACAACATATTAAAACTCTTTTAATATGTTTTTGGATCTGTATTTGCCATTTATGATTTTAAAATTAATCAAATTAATTTTAGAACCATAGATTAAATCAAGAACGATTACATTAACCTCTTGATGCACTGCAGCGTGTCTGCGCCTTTGAGATTCATCTTCAGGACACCAGATGTTCTCCCTCTAGCTTGTCCACACCAAGAACACCTATGGTAGCCCTTGAACAGCTTCTAAAGCTTTTTCTATTAATTAGAAATTCAAGTTCTGCTTTTTAAGAGATTAGAGATGTAAACAGGACACCAGAAACAATTTCTAGTGTTCTTAATTCAAGAGATTGATGGCTAATCTCTTTGAATTGATGAGAGATGAAGAAGAATAGATGGAGAGCCTCAAAATGGCATGAAAAAGGAGAGGAGTGGCTGCTGGTTATTTTTCTTTTTCATAACAACACTATTACAGCTAGGTCAACACATTAAACCCTTGCCACATGTCCTCCTTTGATTAGCTCTAGGTTTAAGTGACCCAATCACAATGTGCCAAGTGTCAGACCTATATTTAATCTTGATTTTAATCATCTTACATGATTAAAAAAACATTTGGCAAGCTTATGTGTAATCCCATGTGTCACCATCTCATGGTGCCATGTGTCACACTGTGAAATGACCAAAATGCCCTTGTGTCTTAATTTTGAGTTCTTAACCAAAAATAATTATTTTTCTTCTTCTAATTTATATCAAATATAAATTAATTAATTAATCTCTATAAATTAATTTCTCATTAATTAAATTCATATTTAAACACTTTAAATATAAATTTAACTTATACTATATATCCAATAATCTAGATTTGGTTTCAAGTCATGCTAGGGACTTTGCAATTTAATTGCAAACCAAACCTATTTAATTAATCAATTTAACTCTTTAATTAATTAATTAGATCATATTTAAATAGGTGATAACTTGTGTATGTGTGTGACTTACTAGGCTCATCACTAATTGGCAATGAGACATGATATCAACTCTTAATATCATCAGAACTCTTTCTTACCATAAATGATTTCTCTAAATCATTTTATGAACCTCATAGACCATGGTTAACACCTAGGATAGCATGCCATGGCCACCCAATTAGTAATAAGGTTTACCTTAAATGAACCTATAATCATATGTTACCATGCACTAGAATCTCTCTGTTACAAAATCCCAACTCAAGATGGAGTCATGGTTTATGTCAAACTCCATTTGCTATGAATATTATGTTCTCTATTAATTCCAGTTCTTGATTAAAAAGATTTTCTCATCAGAAACTCTTTTCTGAATAAATCTACCTGTCCTGGCTAGGAACTTGAAGCATCAAGAACAATTAAATGAACATAGGATTTTATCTCTATTTACTTAGAGGAACAGATTCCATCTTGATTAACACCTACCTCCATATATAACTAGTAGGAGCCAACAGATGCCCATATATCTATACATAGTACAAGTATGAAAGCAGTATCAAACTCAAACTACCTATATACAAGATAACTGTGCTATCTCAGGTCTAAAGATTATATGCACTGATATGATTTATAACAAAACATTGATAAGAGTAAACTCCATGTGCTTGTCATAAGTGTCACTGGTTCGGCCTACTTATCATTTATAAGTGCCTATCATGTTTGTTATATGGCATGAGACTCACCATACTATTTTATTTGTATCTCATATAAATAACTTGGGAAGAAATATGAATACAATCTTTCTGGATAAGTCATGTCCTTATTATGAAGTATCCTCAATTGTGAACCTATTTATGATACTTTGTGCTAGAAATACTGCCACTCATATTCTTAACAACTTAAGAATAATATTTCTAACAAAATATCGATTGACCTTTTCTATTACACATAAATATATTATGTAAACGGAAAAGTGGAAATGCCTTTTATTAATAAAAATATGTACTAGATACATACTAAATGATATGCTCTAGGGCATACTACTAATAGGAAGAACATGATGAACATTTGAGGATTGTTCTGCAAACCCTGAGAGAAAAGAAGCTATATGCTAAGTTGTCCAAGTGTGACTTCTGGTTGAATAAGATTGCATTCCTTGGACATATATTGTCAGCTGATGGGATTAGGGTAGACCCCAAAAAGATAGAAGCAGTGATGGAATGGAAGGCTCCCAAAAATACAACTGAGGTCAGGAGTTTCTTGGGGCTAGCTGGGTATTATAGAAGATTTATAAAGGGATTTTCTTTAATAGCTGCTCCAATGACCAAGTTGTTACACAAGAATGTCAGATTTGACTGGAATGACAAGTTTTAGGCCAGTTTTAAGAAGTTGAAGGCTATGCTAACAGAGGCACCAGTGGTAACATAGCCAGTGTCGGGAAAGGACTTTGTGATCTATAGTGATGCCTCTTATAATGGGTTAGGGTGTGTATTGATGCAAGAGGGGAAGGTGGTCGCTTATGTTTCTAGGCAGCTAAGGCCACATGATCAGAACTACCCTACTCATGATATAGAACTTGCAGCAATTATCTTCGCACTGAAGATATGGAGGCATTACTTGTCTGGTGAAAAGTGCTATATTTACACGGACCACAAAAGTCTAAAATATTTGCCAACCCAGAAGGAGCTCATCCATAGACAGAGGCGATGGATTGAGTTCCTGAAGGACTATGACTGTGTGATTGACTACCATCCTAGGAAGGCAAATGTAGTTGCTAATGCTTTGAGCAGAAAATCCATCACAGCTTTGAGATCATTGAATGCCCGTCTATCCTTGGCTTGAGATAGAGCTATTTTGGCTGAGTTGCCAATGAGGCCAAACCTACTACAATAGATTTTAGATGGGCAGAAGGTAGATGAGAAGTTAATGGCTACTTTGAGCAAAATCTCAAAAGGGAAGGCAACTGACTATGAGGTAAAAGCAGATGGGTGTTCATACTACAAAGGAAGAATGTGTGTACCAGATGATGGGGAATTGAAAGCCAGTATTCTAAAAGAGGCACACACCAGTGTTTATGCTATGCACGCAGGAAGTATAAAAATGTATCATGACCTGAAGCTTTATTATTGGTGGCCTAGTATGAAGAAGGACATAGTTGACTATGTGACTAAATGCTTGACATGTCAGCAAGTCAAGGCAGAACATCAAGTTCCATTGGGTTTGCTACAACCTATAAGCATACCTAAATGAAAATGGGATAGGGTCACCATGGATTTTGTAAGTGGTTTACCTCTCACTCAGAAGAAGCATGATGCAGTATGGGTGATAGTAGATAGATTGATGAAGTCAGCACACTTTCTGCCAGTTAGAACTGACTACTCACTAGAGAAGTTAGCAGAATTGTATATCAGTGAGATAGTTAGATTGCATGGAACTGATCGAGACCCAAGGTTTACATCTAGATTTTGGAAGAAGTTGCATGAATCCTTGGGTACACAACTCCACTTTAGCATAGCTTTCCATCCTCAGACGGATGGGCAATTAGAAAGAGTAATCCAGGTCATTGAGGATATTCTGAGGAGTTGTGTCATCGAGTTTGAGGGAAGTTGGGATAGATACTTCCCACTGGCAGAATTTACATACAACAATAGCTACCAAGCTAGCATCCAAATGGCCCCATATGAAGCATTGTATGGGAGGAAATGTACAACCTCAGTGTGTTGGACTGAATTGGGCAAAGATAAACTGGTAGGGCTAGACCTGGTGAAACAGATTAAGAATAAAGTAAAGCTAATCAAAGCCAATCTGAAAGTTGCCTCAGATAGACAGAAATCTTATGCCAACCTAAAGAGAAAAGAAATAGAATATGCAGTTGGCGACAAAGTGTTCCTCAAGGTGTCACCTTGGAAGAAGGTACTAAGGTTTGGAAGAAAAGGTAAGTTAAGCCTTAGGTTCATTGGCCCATATGAAGTCATTGAACGTGTGGGACCAGTGGCCTACAGGCTAGCTTTACCACTAGAGTTGGACAAGATCCACAATGTGTTTCACATATCCATGCTAAGAAAATACTGCTCAGATCCTTCACATGTCATTTCTACGAAAGAAATTGAAGTACAATCGGATTTGACATATGAGGAAGAACCCATACGGATCCTGGCTCGAGAAGTGAAAGAGTTAAGGAATAAACAGATTCAGTAACACCCCTCACCCGTCTATAGTATAGCCGAGCAAGGTGTGTCACACGGAGTGCCGGAGCACCTGATCTTATCTGATTTCATTACAGTTCTTGACTTACTTGTTCAAAAACTTTATCTAAGGTTTAGGCTATTTTTACTGTTTATTAAAATCTGAATAATTTAGAAATTTCAAAAATTTAAACGACAATCCAGTAGAGTGCCGGCTGTAATTTGCATGAACAGTTCTTCTGAACCTACTAAAAATAATTTCAATATATACTCAAATTCACAACTCAGAATCAGTCTCATAATTTCTCATACTCAATCTCAATCAGAATCATCATGATCAGATACTTAGCTCATATATCAGAATTCTTACATTTCATTATCTTACATAATTTTCTAACTAATTACATAAATTTGTCAAGTACAGGATATACAAGTAATTTGCAATATACTTAGAATGAACAAAATACATAACAAGTGTAAATATGAGCCCTATCTACATGCATTGCTGAGGAGGTGACAACCTTGTGCACTTCTGACACTTTTGTAGATCTAAACTCCAAAATCTCAGTCAAAGTACCTGCACGAAGAAAACAATTCAATCACGCTAAGCATTTCTACTTAGTGGTGCAGTAGTATAACAAGAAATAATATATACAAATAAAGAAAGAAGTAAATCATAATTCGGATACTCAGGAATCAATTTAATTTAGTATGGTATTTCTAGTATCAACTATCTTATATACTAGTTTGTTCCTCTTTGGAAGTGCTTAGTTTATAACCTTTCAGCAAATATACTCAGTATACAAATTATTCTAACTATATTGTATTTTAAGTCGCTGTAGTTCTGCAAATTGTATTTTTGTTATGTTTTTACTGCTAATCTCTTTTACTCATTTCATTCAATACTTAATTTAGTTGTATTGCATGTCAATATACTTAGTTTAACTGTCTAAATTTAATAATACTTAAATTAACTGCACATGTAGCCTATACACTAACCAGACTGGATAAACGGATATACTAGCTCTGGGTACCTAGTACCTCAGGCCGTCACCCCATCAGTCACAAAGTATCTCCCGGTGTGCAAACAGTGGATAAACTAGCACTGGGTACCTAGTACCTCGGGCTATCACACCATCGGTCACAAAGTATCTCCCGGTGTGCAAATAGTGGGGCTAAAAAGCCATATAAACAATCAGGCAATAAGCCAAGTATCATAACATAATCCGCATAGCCATAGACTATTAAAATCATAGTGTGGCATAATGAGCCATAAAATATAGTGTGGTGTGAAGCCATTTACAATACAGCTGTCAGAAACCTATTGGCATGCCAACCTATCCAAACTAGTCAACTAGGCAAACTAGGGCATATTACAAGATTACATATTTAATTCTTTATTTTTAGGGTTTATACATCATTATGTTTTCAATTGGTCAACGAACATGTTGAACTTTTTATTCTTCTTGGATAGGTTCATCTAGTATCAACATATCACACTATACATTTCAATATGCTGCCAGTATAGTGCAATTTACAATTCTCATAAGTTGGCATTTATTGTCAAATTATTTCTAGGCTTCATTGCATATTATTGTCAATTTTTTAGTTTTAGTGTGCTAGATTGATCTAGCTAAATATCCTATTTCCATTGGTTTTTAGCTTCTGGTCAAAGAAGAAAATTTGTAGCTCTATGTCTTATTAAACTTTTGCCATAGATTTCAGGTCATTCTGAGTTGTATAGACCAAGATATGGTCAATTTACTAAAGCTGGACAGATTGCATTTTTAATGCAACTTTAGGTCATTTTTAGGTCAAGTTCAATTCTGGCAGATTTGGTACTCTAAATTAGGCAATCAATTTGACTTGATTCTGGTCATTTCTGGGCTTTGGTGTCTTCATAAGAGTTATAGCTCTATGTTTAATCTTTCCATTTATATAAATTTCAAGTCATTTGGACCTATTTTGAATGAGTTATGGTCAAATGAGTGACTATTATTCATATGGTCAAATTCTTGGTTGCAATGGTTCTGGATAGTTTTGATACCTCAACTTATGCAAGCAATTTAACTTAGTAAATGACATTTCCGTGTTTTGTGATCTTCGCCAAAGTTGTAGCTCTATGTCTAAGCTTTCCATCCGTATAAATTTCAGGTCATTTGGAGTTGTGTAGACCAAGATATGGTCAATTTACTATGGCTGGTCAAGTTGCACTTATATTGCACTATTACGTCATTTTTAAGCCAAAGTCAATTTGGCCAGTTTTTGTAACCCAACTTGGGCAATCAATTTGCCTTGCTTAATGGCATTTCTAAGCTTGGTGGTCTCTACCAAAGTTGTAGCCCTATGTCTAATCTTTCTAATAATACAAATTTTAGATCATTTGGACCTGTTTTGAGTGAGTTATGGCCAAATATCAAGCTCGCTCATATGGTCAAAAATTCTGGGTTTTAAGTTACCAATCCGGATTAGGTAACTAAATTGGTCATTTTCTTGACAGAATTTTGGCAAGCTTTCTACATGAAAGTTGGTCCAATTTAGGTCTAGTTTTACCTCCAATTGGGGTCATACAAGGTCAGTTATGGCCTAATTTATACACTGGCGTCATCTATCACACAACCTGCACACAAATTGCATTTATAATGTTTAATCGGCCTTCTCCCTAACGACAATACAACATTCATAGCACTTCTAATCTCATTCATCAAGTCTCAAATTAGTCTATTCCCAGCAGTTTACTCAAGTCCTCAATAATCAATACAAAATCCTAATTCAAAAAGTCAAGGTCAATAATATATACTTGCAAATAATTAGTTAATACTTGAAATTTCACATAACAATATAGCACCCTCACTGTAGCCATTCCGTACATTCTATTGTTCTAGTGACCAGTGTCGATCCGGACCTAGAATGCCGGAAAAATATTTAGACTAGAGTGAGGAGTCATAAATAACTCAAATAATAGTAAAAAAAATTTTAGAAATAAAATACAACCAAGTTAAATGAGCCGGTGCCCTAGCGATGGGTAACCCAGTGGGAAGTTGCTATTTTTACAGCTAGAAGCCCTAAACCCAGGAGAAAATTCATGAAATAATTTTTAGGACTCCAGAGAAGAGTCATTGAGGTCTCTATGGCATTAGAATGCCAAGAAAAGGCTTAGAAAATTTTTTCGATTGGTACAGACGATTTTGGCTCAATAAGCCAAATGGAGGGCATTTTGGTCATTTCGTCTTCGGAGATGATTTTTTATCGACTTGTTTAGTTAAGTAAATAATTATTATGATATGAAATATGAATAAATATTGTTAAAAATTGAATTGAAAATGAGTAGTAAAAAAAAGAAAAGAAAAGTGGAATTATGACATCACATGATGTCATTAAAAAGGCTTCCACCAATGGCATTTCAACGAGAACTCTTAAACTAATTAAAAAGGAAAGAAAAGAGGTAAAAATGAAACAAAACTTTATACTCTTCTTCTCTAAGTTTCAGCAGCCCTCTCCCTTCCACCATTAAAGCCCCAACAAGCTTTGGTTAACCCACCAAACCACCTCAAAAGCCCATCTTCCCTTTACAAAAGCTTGTCATCATCACTAGAGCAAGACTTGGACAGCAAAAAGAAGTGAAAATAAAGGAGTTTGTCAAGCTTGGATTGACACACAACAAGGTTAGTGCTAATTCATCCTTAAAACTTTGTATATATATCATGTGGAGTATGAAATGAGGGTGAAATTAAGAGAATTGAAACAAGTTTTGCATGAATAAATTTCACCAATTTCGGCAGCCATGGACTTGTTATGTTTTTTATGTTTTCTTTGGATTAAATGAGTGAATAGGCTGCCCTTGATATGATTGTATCACTTAAAACATTAATTTATGAGTTTAGTGCAAGAATTTAAAACTTTGGAATTTTAGGGCTAGGGTTTAAAACTCAAATATGGAGGTGGATGCAATTGAACACACAATGATATTGTAATGGTCATTTAGTGACCATTTGGTATAGTTTGAATTGAAAATGAAGTGATTGGTGACATTAACTAATGTAAAGAATGAGACTACCTTAAGTGTGCATTCTGGACCCTTTGAGTCTAGTGTGCTCTTGGGGTTATAACTCAAGTTAGGTGACTCCAATTGCTGAAAGGCTAATTGGATGTTAAACTAGACACAAAATGTAAAAACTTTGGTGAAGGAATCTATCCCAGAAAACCAAAATAAGTGGCCCTAAAAATTAACCTAATCCGGGTGACCAATATGTTGTCCCTGGAAAATGACCAAATGAATAGTGTTCATTCATTTGGTCATAACTCACTGTAGAAATGTCCAATTAACCTGAAATTTATATCAATAGAAAGCTTAGACAATTTAGGACAACTTTCATGAAGGAAATAACTCCAAAGTTTGATCAGAACTTAATGAAATTGCCCACCAAACTCAGGACACCAAAACTGCTAAGATGGATTTTGCCTAGAAATTCTGGGTGCTGCCCTATCCAGCCAATTATAGTATTTAGGCCATAACTTAAGCTACAAAACTCCAATTAGAGTAATTCAAAAAGGAAATTAAAGAAGACACATAAAGGTGAAGGAGTAGAAGCATGAAAAACATAAGTTTAGATCATTGAAATTCAAAATTTTTCATCTAGGGTCACATGCATCATGCAAGATTTATTTTTATCTATTTGATTTCAATGATAAACAGCATATTAAAACTCTTTTAATATATTTTTGGATCTACATTTTCCATTTAAGATTTTAGAATTAATAGATTAATTCATTAGAATCCTAGATTAGATCAAGAATAAGTGCACTAACTTTTTTGATGCACTGCAGTGTGTTTGGCACCTTTCGGATGCGTCTAGGATACCAGATGTTGTCCCTCTAGCTTGTCCACACTAAGATCACCAATGGCAGCCCTTGAACAGCTTCCAAAGCTTTTTCTATGAATTAAAAAATCAAGTTTTGACTTTTAAGAGATTATAGATGTAAACAGGACACTAGAAATGATTTCTAGTATTTTTAATTTAAGAGATTGTTTACTGATCTCTTTGAATTAATGAGAGATGAAGAAGAAGAGAAGCGAGAGGCAGCCAAGGGTGGCGGCACCAAAGAGAATGAGCAGCTTGTTATTTTTTTCCTTTCATAACAACACATTATATAGCTAGGTCACCACTTAAAACCCTTGCCACATGTCACCTTTTGATTAGCTCTAGGTTTAATTGACCCAATCACATTGTGCCAAGTATCAAACCTATATTTAATCTTTGCTTTGATCATCTTACATGATTAAAAGACATATGGCAAGCTTATGTGTAGTGCCATGTGTCACAATCTCATGGTGCCACATGTCACCTTGTGAAATGACCAAAATACCCATGTGTCTTAATTTTGAGTTTTCAACCCTAAATAATTATTTCTCTTCTTCTAATCAATTTATATCAAATATAAATTAATTAATTAATTTCTCATTAATTAAATTCATATTTAGACACTTTAAATATAAATTTAACTTATACTATACATCTAATAACCTAAATTTGTTTTCAAGCCATGCTAGGGACTTTGCAATCCAATTACAAACCAAACCTATTTAATTAATCAATTAAACTCTTTAAGTAATTAATTAAATCATATTTAATTCGGTGATTACTTGTGTATGTGTGTGACTTACTAGGCTCATCACTAATTGGAAATGAGACATGATATCAACTCTTAATATCATCAGAACTCTTTCTTACCATAAATGATTTCTCTAAATCATTTTATGCACCTCATAGACCATGGTTAACACATAGCATAGCATGCCATGGCCACCCAATTAGTAATAAGGTTTACCTTAAATGAACCTATAATCATATGTTACCATGCACTAGAATCTCTCTGTTACAAAATCCCAATTCGAGCTGGAGTCATAGTTTATGTCAAACCCTATTTGCTATGAATATTATGTTCTTTTTTAATTCTAGATCTTGATTAAAAAGATTTTCTCATCAGAAACTCTTTTCTGAATAAATCTATCTGTCATGGCCAAGAACTTGAAACATCAAGAACATAGGATTTTATCCCTATTTGCTTAGAGGAACAGATTCCATCTTGATCAACACCTACCTCCATATATAACTAGTAGGAGCCAACACACGCCCATATACCCATACACATTACAAGTATGAAAAGCAGTATCAAACTCAAATCACCTATATACAAGATAACTGTGCTATCTCAAGTCTAAAGATTATATGCACTGATATGATTTATGACAATACATTGACAAGAGTAAACTTTATGTGCTTGTCATAAATGTCACTGGTTCGACCTACTTATTATGTATAAGTGCTTTTCATGTTTGTTACAAGGCATGAGACTCACCATTCCATCTTATTTACATCTCATATAAATAACTTGGGAGCAAACATGATTACAATCTTTCTGGATAAGTCATGTCCTTATTGTGAAGTATCCTCGATTGTGAACCTATTTATGATACTTTGTGTTATAAATATTGTCACTCATATTCTTAACAACTTAAGAATAGAATTTCTAACAAAATATCAATGGACCTTTTCTATTACACATAAATATATTATGTAAACAGAAAAGTGAAAATGCCTTTTATTAATAAAAGATACACAAGATACATACTAAATGATATGCTCTAGGGCATACTATTAACAAAAGGAATAACTTTCATGAAGAAAGATTTGTCAAATTTTTACTGTAGCAATGTCCAATGGAACAGTGAATTTAGACCTCAAATTCTGAAAATATAAAATAAAACCTATGAGGCTAGGAATTGAGTTTGGCAATCAATGCCAATAAAAATAAAATGCAAAATGTGGTATCTTGGTGAACTTAGGCTCCACAAATTTATTATAAATAAAAAAGTCAACCTTTGAATGGAAATAGTTAAGTGAATAGTAACTTCTAGGACATAAGTAAAAGATTAGTTGGAACTTGTTGATAAATAGAGCTTTGGGATTTTAGTCTATCATAGTTGTTAAAGAGCTAGAATTTTCTCTAGAAATGTGATATTATGGGCTACAAGCTCTATATTGAATTAGAAGTGTGTTAATTATTAAATTATTTTAATTAAAGAATGAGTTTAGAATCATACTATATTGATGGTAAATGGAAGTTCTAATGGTCAATTAGTGACCATTTGGTTGAGTATAATGAGGAATTGAAGTGAATGATAGCTTGGGATTTGAGGTTGGGTGTGCTACCTTGAGTGCCCTGTAGGTCTGAATGTGAGTCCAGCATGTTTGGGCAGCTATAACATGAGTTGTGTAGGTTCAATTGGTGCAAGGCTAATTGGAAATGAAATTAGACACATAATGGCACAACTTTGATGAAGGAACCCTATCCAGAAACTAAACTTAGGATGCCCTAAAAATTGCCCAAATCTGGGTAGCACTAATTATGCCTGGACAAAACGACCAAATGAACAGTATTCATTCATTTGGTCATAACACAGTGTAGGAAGGTCCAATTGACCTGAAATTTTATATCAATGGAAAGCTAAGGCAATTTAGAAGAACTTTTATGTTTAACACAAACTCTAATTCTAGACTTAACTAAATGAAACTATAAGCCAAAATTGGACTACCAATTTTGGCAGAACCAAAAATTACCCAGAAATTTTGGGTAAAGGTAATCTGACCAGTTATGGTGCAATAACCATAACTTGAGCTAGAAAACTCCAAATGGGGTCATTTAAAAAGTGAAATGTAACTAGACACAATAATGAACAACTTTGATGAAGAACACTTGGCCAAATTCTCATTGTAGAATGGCCTAATGGAATAGTGAACTATAGCACCCCAAAACTGAAAATTTTGATTTATTCTCAATTGGTTAGAAGCAATGATTGGCAACTAATGCCAACACTTTTGCGAACCAAAATATGGTAAATCTATGTGATTAAAACTCATGTAATTATTATATATGAAAAAGTCAATATTTTGACTTAAATGACTAAATGAATAGTAACCTTACATGTTAAGTATATATATTCAAGAAATAACTTTATAATATGCCCTAGTAGGCCTAGTGTAATTGGTTTGGATAGGTTGGCATGCCAATAGGGTTCTGATAGTAGTACTGCATATGATGTATGGCTCCATGCCATTCTATGATATGATAGCCTATGGCTATACTGATTATGATGTTATACTTGGCTTTATGCCTTATTGCTTTTATGGCTTATTAGCCATTCTGTCTGCACACCGGGAGACACATTGTGATCGATGGTGTGACGGCTCGGGGTACCTGGTACCTAGTGCTAGTTTATCAGTTTATCCAGTCTGATCAATTTGTATAGGTTACTTAGGCATGAAAAACTATAAATGTAATTGAATTGATTATAAAAGGAACTAAGGAAATTAAATATCAAGATAAAGAACAAGAATGATTACAATAAAAAAAAAGGCTAAAAGAAAAAATCATCAAGAAAATGATTAATAAAAATGCTAGAAAGAGTTAATATCATAAGATGTATTTAGCTTTCAACTAAATAATGAGTTAGTAATTATTTATTTCTTATAAGCACAATAACTAGGAAATTTTCTTTTACTTTTATTTGCATATTATATTTTCTTATATTATTGGCACCACTAAGCTTTATGCTTAACTCATCGCTTTTGCAACGTAGGTTAGGTGGAGAGACCGACAGAGAGCCCAGAAGACCACAGACTGGGTGAGGCCATTCACAGTTCTGCATAGTGTCCGTGTCACCTCACAGACTACAGTGTGTCACTTCACAGACTACAGTGCATTGGTAGAACACTAGGTCCCATTTTAGTATTTTGGTATTGTTTGTATTTTGTAATTAAACTTTTATTTTCTCATGTATAAATTGAAACTCACGTAATATATTTTAGTATTAATGCAAATATTTGTAATTTGTGTTTATAAATGAAAATTTAGTATTTATTGATGATTTGAATATGATTATCATGTGAAATGAATGAATGTTAAATAGAAGAAGTTGTGAGAAATGATTGAGAATATTGAGATTATGTTGATATAAATGGAGTTTGAGAATGATTGAAAATGTATTGGAAGTATTTTTCACAGGTTCCGAAAAACTGTTTTATTCATTTTTAGCCGGTACTCCGCTGGATTTTCTATAAAATTTTTGGAACACCAAATGAATTTGTAATTTCAATAAATGACTTAAATGAGTTAAATTTCACAAATTGCACTTCATATCCATGAAGAAATAATTTAAGGAAGGATAAAAATGATTGGGATAAAATATGGTATTTCAGTACACTGTATGGCATATCTTGCTCGGCTACACTATAGACGGGTAAGGGGTGTCACATTTAGTGGTATCAGAGCACGGTTTAGGCATTCCTAAGCATTGATAAATGGAAAGGAATAGTGTGCATAACATGCATTGCATTCATATGAGTCGATGTGACACTAATGTAGATCTGTTTTTTTTAGTAAGGTGAAGAAATAAGGAAGTAGTAGCTCTTCAACTATTTACACTGGGTAAATTTCGAGGACGAAATTTTTGTTAGAGGGGAAGAATTGTAATTCCCTCACTATAGCCATTCCGTACATTCGACTGTTCCGGTGATCGGTGTCAGTCCGGATAGCTAGAACACCTGGAAAAATATTTAGACTAGAGTGAGGAATCATAAATAACTCAAATAATAATAATAAAAATTTAGGAAAAATTTTAGAATTAAAGTACAACTAAGTTAAATGAGCCGGTGCCCTAGCGATGGGTAACCTAGAGGGAAGTTGCGGTCTTCGCAGTTAGAAGCCCTAAACCTGAGACAAAATTTATGAAATAATTTTTGGGACTCCAGAGAAGAGTCATTGAGGTTTTTGTGGCATTAGAATGCCAAGAAAAAGCTTAGAAATTTTTTTCAATCAGTATAGACGATTTTAGCTCAATAAGCCAAACGGAAGGCATTTTGGTCATTTCGTCTTTCAAGATGATTTTTTACCAACTTGTCCAGTTAAGTAAACAATTATTATGACATAAAATATGAATAAATATTGTTAAAAATTGAATTGAAAATGAGTAGTAAAGAAAAGAAAAGAAAATAAAATGAAAGAAAAGTGGAATTATGACATCACATGATATCATTAAAAAGGCTTCCACCAATGGCATTTCAACAAGAACTCTTAAACTAATTAAAAAGGAAAGAAAAGAGATAAAAATGAAACAAAACTTTCTGCTATTCTTCTCTAAGTTTCGGTAGGCCTCTCCCTTCCACCCTTAAAGCCCCACCAAGCTTTGGTTAACTCACCAAACCACCTCAAAAGCCCATCTTCCCTTCACAATAACTTGTCATCATCACTAGAGCAAGACTTGGGAAGCAAAAAGAAGTGAAAGTAAAGGATTTTGTCAAGCTTGGATTGACACACAACAAGGTTAGTGCTAATTCATCATTAAAACTTTGTATATATATCATGTGGAGTATGAAATGAGGGTGAAATTAAGAGAATTAAAACAAGTTTTGCATGAATAAATTCCACCAATTTCGGCAGCCATGGACTTGTTATGGTTTTGATGTTTTCTTTGGATTAAATGAGTGAATAGGCTTCCCTTGATATGATTGTATCACTTAGAACATTAATTTATGAGTTTAGTGCAAGAATTTGAAACTTTGGAATTTTAGGGCTAGGGTTTGAAACTCAAGTATAGAGGTAGATGCAATTGAATACAAAATGATGTTGTGATGGTCATTTAGTGACCATTTGGTATAGTTTGAATTAAAAATGGAGTGATTGGTGACATTAACTAATGTAAAGAATTAGACTGCCTTAAGTGTGCATTCTAGACCCTTTGAGTCTAGTGTGCTCTTGGGTTTATAACTCAAGATAGGTAACTCTAATTAGTGCAAGGCCAATTGGAGGTTAAACTAGACACAAAATTCAAAAACTTTGATGAAGGAATCTATCCCAGAAAACCAAAATAAGTGGCCCTAAAGATTGACCTAATCTGGGTGACCAATATGCTATCCTTGGAAAATGACCAAATGAACAGTGTTCATTCATTTGGTCATAACTCACTGTAGAAATGTCCAATTAAACTGAAATTTATGTCAATAGAAAGTTTAGACAATTTAGGACAACTTTCATGAAGGACACAACTCCAAATTTTGGCCAGAACTTAATGAAATTGCCCACCAAACTCAGGATACCAAAACTGCCAGAATGGATTCTGGCCAGAAATTCTGGGTATTGCCCTATCCGGCCAGTAATGGTATTTAAACTATAACTTGAACTACAAAACTCCAATTGGAGTGATTCGAAAAGGAAATTAAGGAAGACACATAAAGGAACAACTTTCATGAAGAAAGATTTGTCAAATTTTTTACTGTAGCAAGGTCCAATGGAACAGTGAATTTGGACCTCAAATTCAGAAAATTTGAAATAAAACCAAGAAGGCTAGGAATTGAGTTTGGCAATCAATGCCAATAAAAATAAAATGCAAAATGTGGTATCTTGGTGAACTTAGGCTCCACAAATTTATTATAAATCAAAAAGTCAACCTTTGAATGGAAAGAGTCAAATGAATAGTAACTTCTAAGACATAAGTAAAAGATTAGTTGGAACTTGTTGATAAATAGAGCTTTGGGATTTTAGTCTATCATAGTTGTTAAAGAGCTAGAATTTTCTCTAGAAATGTGATATTATGGGTTAGAAGCTCTATATTGAATTAGAAGTGTGTTAATTATTAAATTATTTTAATTAACTAATGAGTTTAGAATCATACCATATTGATGGTAAATGAAAGTTCTAATGGTCAATTAGTAACCATTTGGCTGAGTATAATGAGGAATTGAAGTGAATGATAGCTTGGGATTTGAGGTTGGGTGTGCTACCTTGAGTGCCCTGCAGGTCTGGATGTGAGTCTAGCATGTTTGGGCAGCTATAACTTGGGTTGTGTAAGTTCAATTGGTACAAGGCCAATTGGACATGAAATTAGACGCATAATGGCACAACTTTAATGAAGGAACCCTATCCAAAAACTTAACTTAGGATGCCCTAAAAATTGACTAAATCTTGGTAGCACTAATTCTGCCTAGGCAAAATGACAAAATAAACAGTGTTCATTCATTTGGTCATAACTCAGTGTAGGATGGTCCAATAGACTTGAAATTTTTATCAATGGAAAGCTAAGGAAATTTAGAACAACTTTTATGTTTAATGCAATGTTACACCCTACTCCCCCGTAAGATATAACATGATCCCATAGTACACCTAATGAATTACCGTACTTCGCCTACCGATAACCCATTAGATATACTACAAGGGATTTTAAAAACAATTTTTGTGAAATTTAAATCATCGATTAAAATCTGGTGTTATAAAATTTTTTCAAAATTTCGGCAAAGTGCCGGCTGTATTTTGAGAAAACAGTTCTTCAATCCTGCAAAAGAAAATGCTCCCAATATGTTTTCTTAAATACAACTTCAATAACTTCATTTGAACCCATAATTCAAATCTCAATAATTAAATCAATCTCCTCATAAAAGAAACATTTCATTGATTACAAGACTCAAAATTAATATTACAAAACTATTCAGATAAATGAAATCCCAAATTTATATTTACAATAATTTACATTTAATTACATACCAAAATATTTTACAAGAGTTTTTATACAACTGCTCAAATAATTTACATACATATTATTACATACATACATCAAAACCTATGTACATGGGTGTACCTATAATATACGTGGAGTTGATCTGAAAGTGTCTTCAAAGAAACTTACTCATTGCTCTATGCTCATCTTACCTGCGACAGCATACAAAGCTATCGCTGAGTGGTGAACTCAGTAGTGCACAATTATAATTTAAAACATATTACAATATACTTTGACAAAATTTACAGTAAATAATTTGAAAATCTGAATACTCATTAAATTCTAAAACTCAAAATATTCATTGCCAATAATGTGAATCATTTGTATAAAATGACGTCGATCATGAAATTCAATTTATCAAATCATAACTAACCATTTAGGTAATTCCAACAAAATCAATTATGTATAAATAATAATTGAAATAACACTTCTTTACCATTCAAAAGCCATTTTGTATCTCAAAAACCATGCTGTATCTCAAAAATCATTCTTTATCTCACTAACTATGCAAGACTAATCCGAAAGGGCCATATTCGATGTGATTCTAACTCCCTATGGTTGGGGAGGTCGAATCATCGTGCACAGTACCATCACAATAATGAATCTTCCGCAAGGGCCATAACGATAAAATAAACTTAGATCTAACCTAAAATCGAAGGAAAATCTAAGCCTGTACACATACCATGGTAATCAAAACACAACTAACTCCATTGTCTTCTCAACAAATGAGAGAGACGGGTAATAACCTAGTCAAGCATCTATAGTGAGATATAAAACAATATCACAAACCTTTTAGCGAGCATAAATCACAATACAATTCGATTTAAAGTCAATTCCAATATCCAATAATTTTTATGCTCATCACAATTCAAATCATAAATTTGCATTTTCCATGAAAATTACCATCACAATTCAAAACATGTTCTATCATAATTTTCCAAAACATAATTTACTCAATCCATAACAATGCTTAATGCTTGTGGAAATACCATTTCACAAAGCTAAATTCATACATACTATAACAATTTTCAATAATCATTGAATTAAATCCAATTCTTGTTAAAAATAATACATAAGAAAAATATGTCATTTAATCATATTAAATATTCAAACAAAATTAGTTAAAAACTAGTTGTGCACAAACCTCTGATAACTGTCTCTTGGTTCTGACTCAGTGTTTCCTTCCCCTTCCCTGAGTCTTTGCTAACTGAGAAACACAATTTGAAGTGTTTCAGTACTCATTTAAACTGTCTCTAAGAATAAGGTTCAATAATTAATTTATCAAATTCTATTATTTCCTTAGTCAACCTAATATGTCGACCCTCGATGCTTCTAGGTAAATTAGGTTTTAATATTACTAATATGTCACATTCAATAGTCTTTTAGGGTTGGTACATGTTGCCAAATTCATTTCCATGTATCTTGCATTTTCTTGCAATTTGCTGGATTCCGGAATACTAGTTTGACCTAGCCGGACGACCTAGTTCCCTTGGTTTTCGGGTTTCGGTCAAAACTACAAACTTATAGATCAATGTCTTATTGCATGCGGGGCAAAATTTCAGGTCATTCTTAGTTATGTAGACCAAGTTATGGTCATTTTACTATTGCTGGTTAAATTGCATCAAAATTGGTCACTTTAGGTCATTTTAGGTCAATTTTGGTTCGGCCAGTTTTTGGACCCGAACTTGTGCAAGCTGTTTGACTTGCTTATGGTCTTTTCTGGGCTTTGGTGTCTTCATAAGACTTGTAGATATGGGTCTTAACTATTCATTTTTAAAATTTCAGGTCAATTGGACTTGTTTTGAGTGAGTTATGGCCTAAAAACTAACTACTACCCAATTGGTAAATTTTCAGGCCTTTATTGCACTTAATCCGGATTTGGTCATTTTTCAAGCTACCTTGTAAGCAGAATTTTGGCAAGCTTTCTTCATGAAAGTTGGCACATTTTGTGCCTAGTTTCACCTCCAATTGGTCTCATACCAATTGGAGCCACACACTTAAGGTTCTAAGCCCAAAATGCAAACTGCCTTATTACATTTCCTTCATACACATCAAAGACCACTTTTAACACTTACCAAACTCAACATTCAAGCCAATTCTGGTTTGTACCATAACCTAAACATAGTTCACAACATATTATAGGTCATTTTGGCAGCTTACAATTACATTCAACATACACCATAAAGTGCAGAATTTTTCAACTCAATTTACAACAATTCAATCACCTAACCATAACACTTTTTTCATGTCCAACTTCACACCATCATATATACCCTCAAACTGCCCTAACATCCAACACAATTCAACATTAATATACCATAAACCAAGCATGAATTCCAGCATTCTTCAAGAGTTAACAACCTGTCGCAATGGTACCTTTACATTCCATTAATTTCCAAGCTTCAATTTTCAATTCACATTTACATATACTAAGTATACATCACCCAAACAATTTCTTACACACATATATATTTAATCAATCCTTTAATCCACCATTTACAAGAAAAAATAAACTGCCCTTAAAGAGTTTTCATGGCTTCCAAAAATAAACATCTCCCTTAGAACATCAAACTCCAAAATTCTTCTCACAATTAAAGTATCCATAACCTCCTTACTAACTTTAATGAAGCACTAACCAAAAACTCAAACTTACCACTTTGGAAATTCTTCAAAAATTTACCAAAACTTGATCTTCTTGCTGCCTATCTACTGCCCAAGGTGTGTAGACTAACCTTGATGAAGGAACTTAGGAAGAAATTGGCTTACTTCATGCTTGCATGGAGCTTGGCCATGGACAGCCCTGGAGGAAGTTGAGAGAAGAAAATTATTCAGCTGGTTCTGGTTTGGGAGGTTGAAGAAGGTGATTTGTTTCTACCAAAAAATGTGTAGTGGTCCACTTAGGTAAGGTGAGTGAAGCACTAAGTAAGCATTAATGATTTTTTTATTCTTAATTTTCCAAATTCTCACATTAAGCTTCCCATTTTTGCTATTTAAACTTTGTACCACCAATTTAATTTTTCATGACATTTTACAAATATAATATCATGTATTTTTAATGGACATCTAGGTCAAAAGATAACTCGAGGTGTCAAATGACCACAATGCCCCTGTTCGGTTTGCATTCCCGATTTTTCGGTAACATCGGGTTTTGTCCGTTTTTTGATTTCTCACTTTTCTTTGTACTAATTATTTAATTTTTATTTAATATTTCTTATGGTATTTATACTTCAATAGGGGTCTATTTAAGTCCTAAAAATATTTTCCATGGTTCCCCGCGGTCCAGGGCTAGTCAACGGTCCACGCCGTGACTTCCCGGTGCGGTCACCCATCGCTAGGGTTCTCGGCTCGTTTAACTTGGTTACATTTCTTTGCTATTATTTTTTTCTTTGTTTTTCTTGTATTTTCTTTTCTCGTATTTCATTATTTTATGTTTTCTCACTCATATCGAAGTGTAGTTCTAGGCATCCTAGCTTTCCGGACAACACTGGTCACAGGAACAGTAGAACGCACCACCGAACGTAGGGGCGTTACATGAAAACTCTAATTCTAGACTTAACTAAATGAAACTGCGAGCCAAAATTGGACTACTAAATCTGGCAGAACCAAAAATTGCCCAGAAATTATGGGTAAAGGCAATCCGACCAGTTATGGTGCAATAGCCATAACTTGAGATAGAAAACTCCAAATGGGGTGATTCAAAAAGTGAAATGTAACTAGACACAATAAAGAACAACTTTCATCAAGAACACTTGGCCAAATTCTCACTGTAGAATGGCCTAATGAAATAGTGAACTCTAGCACCCAAAATTGAAAATTTTGATTTATTCTCCATTTGTTAGAAGCAATGATTAGCAACTAATACCAACACTTTTGCGAACCAAAATGTGTTAAATCTATGTGATTAAAACTCATGTAATTATTATATATGAAAAAGTCAATATTTTGACTTAAATGACTAAATGAATAGTAACCTTACATGTTAAGTACAAATATTCAAGAAATAACTTTGTAATATGCCCTAGTAGGCTTAGTGTGATTGGTTTGGATAGGTTGGCATGCCAATAGGGTTCTGATAGTAGTGCTGCATATGATGCATGGCTCCATGCCATTCTGTGATATGATTGCCTATGGCTATACTGATTATGATGTTATACTTGGCTTTATGCCTTATTGCTTTTATGGCTTATTAGCCATTCTGTCTGCACACCGGGAGACACATTGTGACCAATGGTGTGACAGCCTGAGTTACCTGGCACCCAGTGCTAGTTTACCCGTTTATCCAGTCCGATCAATTTGTATAGGTTACTTGGGCATGGAAAAGTATAAATGTAATTGAATTGATTATTAAAGGAAGTAAGGAAATTAAATATCAAGATAAAGAACAAGAATGATTACAATAAAAAGAGGTTGAAAAAAAAAATCATCAAGAAAACGATTAATAACAATGCTAGAAAGAGTTAATATGATAAGATATAATTAGCTTTCAACTAAACTGAGTTAGTAATTATTTATTTCTTATAAGCACAATAACTAGGAAATTTTCTTTTACTTTTATTTGCATATTATATTTTCTTGTATTATTGGCACCACTAAGCTTTATGCTTAGCGCGTTACTTTTGCAACGCATAGGTTTTGGAGAGACTGACAGAGAGCCTAATAGACCACAGACTGGGTGAGGCCGTTCACAGTTCTGCATTGTATCCATGTCACCTCACAAAGTCCAGTGCATTGGTAGGACACTAAGTCCCATTTTGGTATTTGGTACTGTTTGTATTTTGTAATTAAACTTTTATTTTGTCATGTATAAATTGAAACTCATGTAATAAATTTTAGTATTAATGCAAATATTTGTAATTTGTGTTTATAAATGAAAATTTGATATTTATTGATGTTTTGAACATGATTGTTATGTGAAATGAATGAATGTCAAATAGAAGAAGTTGTGAGAAATGATTGAGAATATTGAGATTATATTGATAAAAATGGAGTTTGAGAATGATTAGAAATGTATTGGAAGTGTTTTTCACAGGTTTCGAAGAACTATTTTATCCATTTTTAGCAGATTTAGCCATATTTTCTATAAAATTTTCAGAACCCCAAATGAATTTATAATTTCAATAAATGACTTAAATGAGTTAAATTTCACAAATTGCACTTCATATACATGAAGAAATAATTTAAGGAAGGATAAAAATGATTGGGACAAAATATGGTGTTCCGGTACACTATGTGGCATATCTTGCTCGGCTACACTATAGACTAGTAAGGGGTGTCACAAACAACTTACAATACACTCCCACTAATCTATCAATATCATAATTTAACAATAAAATTCATGAATTATGAATCCCTTAAGTACTTCAAGGCTTCCACATTTAAGATCAATTGTCCAAAGTCTCTAACACTTATTCAAACCCCTAATTCAATTATCATTTCAAACATACACATGCCCATAAGCTCTAATTCATTATTTACTTAAATCAACATGTCTAACCATCAATTATAATTAGAATTAACCAACTTCCCATAGACTTCCTTGGCTGCTGAATTTGAATCCCCATAAATACTCATCCAATTCTTTCAATTTCTCCATAATTCAACTCATCACAACATCAACTCAAAGTTTAATTAAGCAAGGGAGGAAAATAAGCAATAACCTTTGTTTGGAGCTTACTAAAACCTCACCAAATCCTTTCTTTTTTGCTCCTTACAATCTGCCCAAGGTGTGTAGAGCAACTTTAATGAAGAAACTTAGAAGAAATGAGGGCTTGATGATGGTGGAGTGAAGCTTCATGCATGGGCAGCCATGGAGTTTTTGGGAGAGAAACTTGAATTCAGTAAGGTGAGAAAATAAGGTTGAAGATGAAGTTTTTAAGTGGAAAAATCTGTCCTTAGTGGCCCTTATATACTCCACTAAATATCCCACTTAGTGCTCCATTATCTTAATTTAATATAGTTTAATTATTAAGTTTCAATTATCCCAATTTTCACCCCTTAATTTCTCTTAATTTCATTATATATTTAATTTCCTTTTTTTTGGGGTCCCTAAAATTTTATACTACTTATTTTTAATAGAAATTTAGGTCAAAATCCAACTCTAGGTGTCAAATGACTAAAATGCCCCTCTTGCGGTCAAATTCGGACTTTTTCGATAACACCAATTTAATCCTTGTCCCGCCGATTTCTTAAATTTTCGTTTTTATTTGTACTGACTTACTAAATTTTTTTTTTTGACATTTCCAATGTCAATTACACCTTAGTAGACCTTTTATTAGGTTCCAAAAATATTTTCTGGGGTTTCCCGTGGTCCAGGGCTAGTCAACGGTCCTCACCATAACTTCCCGGTGCAGTCACCCATCGCTACAGGTTCATTTCATTTAACTTAATTGCATTTCATCTATTTTATTTTCCTTTAATTTTTCTTATATTTTCTTACCTTGTATTCCATCATTTTATGTCTCCTCACTATCACCAAAACGTAATTCTAGACTTTTTTGCTGTCTGTATTTCGACTGTCCATATTCTGGTTGTCTGTACTCTGGCCGCCTGTCCTTTTGGCTGTCCGGACAGACATTAGTCGTCAGTATAGTAAAACATACCGACTACCTAAGTGAGGATGTTACAACTCTTCCCTTCTATAAAGGAATTTCGTCCTTGAAATTCATCAGATTTAAACAACTGAGCTTATTGTTATCTCATAATTCTATTCACTTTCCCATTATTGTTTTCTTATGTCTTTATTATCTCTACTCATGAAAGTCTATTATTCATTAGTTCTCTGATTTCTTGTAACACCCCTATTTGTATAGCCTGGTATATTTCACTGTTCCGGTGATCGGTGTCGGTCCGGATAATTAAGAGGATTAGAACCATACTTAAGACATTTAGATAAGCCTTAAACCCAAATAATTAGTAATTGCCAAATAGTTAAGTATAAACAAGAAAAACAAAACATAAGAAGTTAAATGAGCTGAGAGTCACAGCGATGGGTGACCTTCTCGGGAACGACTGCGAAGTAGATTTAAACTCAAATTTTGAACCGTAAAATGTGACACTGCGGTACTTAGGACCCTTACAAACACAGTGGAAAAGAGACAATCATGAAAAAGAATTGTTAAGTCAGTCAAATAATTAGGTCAGAGAGCCAAAAGAAATATTGAATTATTTGCAAACCGGGTTGAACCGGCGAGGGGCAATTTGGTCAATTGACCCCGAGAGCTAACTCCTGACCTAACTGTCAAATAAAACCGGAGAAAAGAAAATTTCAGAGTCAGGAATTAAATTAAAGAACTAATAGAAAAATAAATAAAAAAAAAAAAATGAAAAAGTGAAGGAAAATGACATCATGCATGATGCCATAAATCCTATAATTAATAAATTTAATTATTTAGATATTTTGGTCTTCCATAAGTTAAAAATTCATAAAAGAAAAGAAAAGAAAAGAAAAGAAAAAAAAAACTAAAAGTCTTCATCTTCCTCATATGTGCCGCCCTCATTCTCCCTCACTTCTCCATGGATATCCTCCATTAAAGCTTGCACTCAAGCTTAAATTTCTTCACTAAACCTTAATAGCTTCTATAAAAACCTCATTAGAGCTTGTTATTTCAACCTAAGAAGAAGATTGAAAGAAGAAAGAAGAACAAATGATAGAGATTTGAAGGATTTGGAGTTCTAAGAAAGGTTAGCAAGCAAACTTGATAATTTTAGTTCGATTCTTACATTTCTAACTTATTGAACTTGTAAATAAACTTTAAATAAAAGAAAAATTTGTTGAAGGACCATGAGTGAATTTCGTCCAGCATGTGTATGGGGGTATTATTGCATGGTTTGATTGATTTGAATGGGTATATGAACCTCAATTAGTTGAGTGAATATAGTTAAAGACTTTGAATTAGCTAAATGCAACAATTTAGTGTGGTTAGGGTTTGGACAATTAGGGTTTAGAGACAAAAATGTGAAAAAATTGGTAAATGATGTCTTGGACCTAGTTTAAGGAGAGAAATGGTCAATTGTGACCTAATGAGGTGTGTTAGGAGTGTTTGAATCAAAAGCAAATTCGGATTGAGTGTGGTCATGCTGCTGGCAGCATGACCAAGTTACATTTGAGGGACTAAAAATGCAAATTTACAAGTCCAATTGGTATGAGACCAATTGGGAATGAAAATAGACACTAAATGACACAATTTTCATTTAGGAACTATGCCCAAAAAGTGACCAAAACCTAGTGAACAAATTGACCAAACTTGGAAAATCTCAGTCTAACCTGTTCAAACTAACCAAATGAATAGTATTTGTTCATTTAGCCATAACTTGAGTTAGGAAAGTCTAAATGACCTGAAATTTGACCAGTGGATAGTTAAGATATAGACCTAAAACTTTTATAAAGAAAAAAACTCAAATTATGCCATTAACCAAGTCATTTGGCCACCCCAATTTGGTGACCTAAAACTGCCAGAATCAAAATTGCCCAGAAAATCTAGGTTAAGTCCAATTCGGCAGCCATGGTTCAAATAGTTATAACTTAAGCTACAAAACTTCAATTGGAGTGATTCAAAAGGTAGAATAAACTTAAGACAATAGGGAACATTTTCTATGAAGAAATTTTTGCTAAATTCCAACAGTAAAATGACCAATGGAATAGTGCAACCTTAGACACCAAAACTGAAAATTATCAAATTTGCCTAAAAGACTTAGAATTTGAGTAAACAACCAAAACAAACAAATTTAGTGACCAAAATGTGGTATGTGGGTGAAGTTGGAATTCCCATACCTATTAAGCCTTAGAAAGTCAACAATTTGACTTGAATAGTATAGTGAATAGTAACCCCCAAACATAAAATTTAAAGAAATATTGAATTTAGCACATTAGAGTTAGGTAAAAGTGAAGTTAAATTTATTTTTGGTATTATGTTAAGTTATGATACTGAAACACTATGAAATTGTGTGTTTCAGTTGAAAAGAACACCGAGAAAGAACTCGAAGAATCTAGTCAACGCTAAGAGGTGACTCATTTAAGGTTTGTGCACAACGTATAAATTCTGTGAATTATTTTCTGCATATGGTTTTGAATATTTTGATATAGTGAACTGTGACATTATTTATGATGCTTTGATTTAAATTGTTGAAAGTTATAGTGTATATTTGAAATGGCAATGTTTGGTAAATTGTTAAGATAAGTTTTGAAACCACAGTGTCGACCATATATTTGAACACCTCACTAGCATGACTAGTGGGGGTAATCAGTTTCGAATTTTGATTCCTTCTCTGGATGAAGTGTTGAGGTGTGTGCCAATAGAAGAGGAATTTGAATGGATATCCATATATTTGAGCTAGCTAGCCTTGTGATGTGATTCTCCTTAGCCTCTGGCTATTGAGATTATATTTTTTTCGAATGGCATGATATAACTGAGGGTTTAATGAAATGTGTTTTGATACTTCGAAATGAACTTGTTTGCATCAAAATCTCATAATTCATATTTTATGTTTAATGCTCATGTTTAGTCAAATTTTTGAATAAATGTGATTTAAATTCTGCATAAAGATTATTTTAGTATGTTGTGCACCACTGAGTCCTAGTACTCAGCGATGGCTGTTATTGCTGTCGCAGATTTAGAGACTAGAGGAGCAGCAGACTGAGCTGCTGAGGATTGAGGATCTATCAGCTTGAAGTTATCGGGTATAATTTATACCCTGACTGTAGATATTTCTTTTGATGTATGTAATGCACATAAATGTATGGACATGTAAAAATGGGTCTTGAGCAGCTTGTACAAAGTTTGTATAAAATTTGTAATAAATTTTAGTTGGATTTTCTGAATGTAAATTTTAATATGATGTATATATAAATTTTTTATCTTTAATGAAATATGAATGAATGATATTGATTGACAGTATCTTGAGAATTGTTGAATTTTGAAATTTGAGAAAATGGTTGAGAATGATTGTGAAATTGATTGAAGTAATTGTGAATTTGAAGAATTGTTTTCTCAAAATATAGACAGAACTCTGTCAAAATTTTTATAAAATTTGCGAAAAAATAAAATGGGCCAAAAATTTCAACTAGCTTCCAACTTAAATTAAATGTTTGATACCAACTAACAAATGCTCACCACTTAACAAAAGTAAGAAAATTTTTTTAAAATCCCTTGTAGGGTACTTAATGAGTTATCGGTAGGTGAAGTTCGGTAGTTCATTAGGTATTATACGGGATCATGTTATGCCTTACAGAGGGGTAAGGTGTGACATTTCTCATACTGGAATCGTTACTGGTCCTTCAGTCTCTTTTACTAATTCCAACTCTGTTAAATTACCCTTTGTCTAGGCATTCTGCATTTATCTCATACAAGACCTTATATCTTGGTATCTTCATGCTTATTTAATAAATATCACTATACACAAACTCCATCAATGGAAGGTATCTATTCTTGCTTCCAGACGGGATAGCACTATAACTTCTAAATATATTTTCAAATACCTAAATCATTCTTTTCTGACAAAAATATCAAAATAATTATAAGACTCTATATCAATGTCTAGATATCTTTACCCAACTCAGTTCAACATACTGGTGTTCTGCACTTTTTCCCTTACAGTGTTTCATAGGGTGTCGTTTGTATGCTAGCTTGACACTTATTATTGTATACAAATTCTGTTAGTGGGAGGTATCTGTCCCATCTCCCCTCAGATTCAATGACACAAGTTCTCAATATATTGTCGAGGGCTTATCACATATTATAGGTTATTATTATCATTTCATTTCATTGTTTACAGGAACTCAATGAGTTTCGAAATTTACTTGAATTACTCATTTCGACTGTCCATTCGTCTGAGGATGATAAGTAGTAGTGATATCTCTAAGCTTATAGCAATTACTGTGGTACAGGTAGTTCACATTAATATAACTGAGTCACTGACTCTAGCTACCTTACTAGTGTAGTCTTTCAATAGGCTAGTTCTGAAGATTTAAATTTCTGATTAAAATTTTCACATTTATTTCTCGTAATTGTACTCTATTCGGGTGTAACTGTATCAATTTATAGATTACTTACAAATATTCTTATTTTATTATACCACAAGGAAGCACGTACCTTTATACAATAATCCCATGTCAGTACTATAATCTGCAGCTTACAATACAAACATTGAGAACATTACATAGTCACTACGTTATAACCTCATGAACTAGGTTTTCTACTTCTTTTTCCAATGCCCTCTGCGACTCTGAGTCCATATCTTAACTTTGAATAATCAAAAGTAAACATATCTGCATTAGTGTAACCTTGACTCTTATGAATGCAATGCATGCATACACACTAGTTCTTTCTACTTATCTGTGCCTAGGAACGCCTAAACCGTGCTCTGATACCACTAAATGTAACACCCCTCACTCGTCTATAGTGTAGCTGAGCAAGGCGTGTCACACAGAGTGCCAGACCACCTGATATTATCTGATTTCATTACAGTTCTTGATTTACTTGTTCAAAAACTTTATTTAAGGTTTAGGCTATTTTTACTGTTTATTAAAATTTGACTAGTTTGGAAATTTCAAAAATTTTAATGACAATCCAGCAGAGTGTCGACTGTAATTTGGACTAATAGTTCTTCTGAACCTGCTAAAAATAATTTCAATATATACTCAAATTCACAACTCATAATCAGTCTCAAAATTTCTCATACTCAATCTCAATTAGAATCATCATGATCAGTGTACCACCCCTATATTCAGTAGTGCGTTCTACTGTTCCAATGACCAGTGTCTATTCGGACAGCTAGAATGCCTGGAACTACACTTAAATATTTGTGAGGAGAAATGAAATAATGAAATAGAAGAAAATACAAGAAAAACAAAGGAAAAATAAGAGCAATGAAATGTGATTAAGTTAAACGAGCCAAAAATTTTAGCGATGGGTGATCGCACCGGGAAGTTGCGGTGAGGACCATTGACTAGCCCTGGACCGCAGGGAACTCTGGGAAATATTTTTAAGACTTAAATAAATATTTATTGAGGTATAATTGACTTAGAAAATGTTAAAGAAAATTTAATTAATTAGTATGAAGAAAAACGAAAAATCGAGAAACTGACAAAAATCGGTGTTACCAAAAAATGGGGAATACAAACCAAATAGAGGCATTTTGATCAATTGACACCCCGAGTTGCCTTTTGACCTAAATTTCCATTAAAAGTAAGTGATATTAAACTTTCGAAATGTCATGAAAATTAAAAATGTGGTACATAATATAAGTGATGGAAGATTGAGGCATAAAAATGTAAATTGAGAAAGTTTAAATAAATAAATATTAAAAATCATTTTAGTGCTCCACTATGGCAGATTGGGACACCTAGTTAAGCTAAATGGGACATCAAAAACTCATCTTCAACCTCTAGCAATTAACCAGCAGAAACCTCCCAAAGAATTCCTCCATAGCCGAACCTTGAAGGACCTCCATGCAACCATGAATTTCACCTCTATTCCACTTAATTGCTTCATTAAAGTTGATCAACACACTTAGGGAAAGATATTGGCAGCAAGAAAGAAGAGATTTGGAGAGTTTTTAACAAGTTTCATAAGAGGTAAGTATTGATTTCTTCATCCTTTCTTTGTTAAAGTTTATGTTGGTATTGTGGTGAGTGGATTTATGGAAGAAATTTTGAGGTTTGATGAATTATTGGAGGGTACTATTTTCGGCAGCCTTATGACTTGTAGAAAAATGCTTGAATTCATAAAGATTATTTAATGAAGAGTGGTATTAAGGATTGATGAATATATATGTAATTTGGTAGTGGAAGTTATATGTAATATTTGGGAGTGTTTATGTGTATACATTGTTAAAATTGGACTTTGAAATTTTGAGTTATATTTGGTGTATGAAAGGTCATTTTATTCTGCCCAAATTGACTATAATGTAAAGTGATTGGTGAATATGGTAATGTACAAAGTCAGAATTAGGTATGGAAGGTAAGCTAGAATAAGTTTAAAATGCCTTTGGATTGGTGTTTAAGAGAAATGTAAAAGGCAGTATGCAATTGAGCTTATATCCTTAAATGTGTAACCCAATTGGTATGAGGTCAATTGGAGGTAAAACTAGGCACAAAATGTGCCAACTTTCATGTTCAAAACCTACCAAAATTCTGTTGTAAAAGTGACACTAAAACTGACCTAATCCAGAATTGCAACATTGTAAACCCAGAAATTGATCATATGAACAGTAGTCAGTCTTTTGGGCATAACTCACTCAAAACAAGTCCAAATGACCTAAAATTTATACTGTTGGAAAGCTTAGACATAGGGCTACAATTTTGGTCAAGACCACTAAACCCAAAAATAACCATAAGCAATTCAAAATGCTTGCATAAGTTCGGGTATAAAACCTGCCAAAATTGGAAATGACCTAAAAATGACCTAAGTTCACAATAAAAAGGCAATTTAACCAGCAATAGTAAAATGATCATAACTTGGTTCAGAAAACTCCAAATGACTTGAAATTAGTGCCAAAATTTCACTGAGACATAAATCTACAATTTTGCTCTTTTGACCATAACTTAAAAACTAAGAGAAATAAGACATTTAGCTAGAATAATCTAACATATAAAATATGGAAAATGGCAATAAAATGCAATAAGTTTTAAAATGAAATTGGTAACATATGCCAAAGACTATAAAATGTGACAAATTGGGAACATTAAAATTGACTCACTTAGAATGCATCAAAGGTCAACAATATAGGTTGACTAATGAAAGTAATAGTATTAATAAAATTTAATTATTGAACCTTATTATTAGAAACAATTTAAATGAGTACTGAAATACTTTATATTGTGTGTTTCAGTTAGCAAAGACTCAGGGAAGGGGAAAGAACCACTGAGTCAAGGCCAAGAGGCTACTCATCAGAGGTTTGTTCACAACAGTTATTTCTTTTGAGTTTTCACTTCAAATAAATTATGACAATTTGTATGTTATTGCTTAAATTGTGAAAATTTTGTTTGAATAAAATTTGATGGATACTTATTACTTGAAAAATATTGCACATGGTTTGAAACCATAGCTATCATGTATATTTGATTGAATTCCTTGCTAGCTTGTCTAGTGGGACGAATTGGCTTTGAATTCCCTCTCTGGCTGAAGTGTAGAGGTGTGTGTCAGTTGAGGACTAATAGGATGAGTACTCATATAATTGCTAGCTAGCTATGTTATTCCTCATTAGCCATTGGCTTTTAGGACGAATTGGACTTTAGAATTAGGATTAAGCTGTGTGTGTGATTTATTAGTATTTATTGAGACATTGTGAAATGGAATTTAATTCTTTATGACATTCTCTATCTTTTGAAATTAACTATTATTTTAAGTATCCACAGTTCATGTGATTTATGGTTTATCGTTTTAAATTGCATTTTCTTAATGTTGTGCACCACTGAGACATTGGCTCAGCAATAGCTTTTTCATTGCTATCGCAGGTAGACAGACAGATAATGCAGCAGAGTAGGCTGCTTGTGCTACACTTTTGGGATTTTACCAGGTATATTAAGTATACCACCTCCTTGTAATTTTTGTTGTAATGTATGTGAACTGTATGTATATATTGTACTTGGTCTTGAGCAGTTGTAAACTAAAGTTGTAAATTATTTTGACCTGTAAAAATGTTGTAGTATACTTCTCTTATCTTAGCTTTTGAACTACTCAGTCATTTTGCATTCTATTTTTGGAACTACTGGAAATTGATGTTGAATTGAGTTTGACTTATATTGAGAAAATTGATTTGTGTTGAACTATTATTGGAGTTGGGAAGTAAAACAAATATATTGGAAGTGCTTTTTACAGGTTTTTGAAGAACTGTTTTGTTCAAAATACAGACGGCACTTTGCCGAAATTTTTATAGAATCTATTGATATTGCAGATTTGTTGTGTAATTTAACTTTGAGTAAAAGATTTTAAGACCGGGCTAAAGTGCTCACTACTGTAGAAAGACATAGAAAATTGTTTAAAATCCCTTGTATTATATTTAATGAGTTATCAGTAGGCGAAGTTCGATAATTCATTATGTATACTAGAGGAACACGTTGTGCCTTATGGAGGAGTAAGGTGTGACAATCAGATATTTAACTCATATATCAGAATTCTTACATTTCATTATCTTATATAATTTGCCAACTAATTACATACGTTTGTCAAGTGCAGGATATACAAATAATTTACAATATACTTAGAATGAACAAAATACATAACATGTGTAAATATGAGCCCTATCTACATGCATTACTGAGGAGGTGACAACCTTGTACACTTATGACACTTTTGCAGATCTGGACTCCAAAATCTTAGTCAAAGTACCTACGCGAGGAAAACAATTCCATCATGCTAAGCATTTCTACTTAGTGGTGCAGTAGTATAACAAGAAATGATATATACAAATAAAGAAAGAAATAAATCCTAATTCGGATACTCAGCAATTAATTTAATTTTGTATGGTATTTCTAGTATCAAATATCTTATATACTAGTTTGTTTCTCTTTGGAAGTGCTTAGTTTATAACCTTTTAGTAAATATACTCAATATACAAATTATTGTAACTATATTGTATTTTAAGTCTCTATGGTTCTACAAATTGTATTTTTGTTATGTTTCTATTGCTAACCTCTTTTACTCATTTCATTCAATACTTAATTTAGTTATACCTCATGTCAATATACTTAGTTTAGTTGTCTGAATTTAATAATACTTAAATTACTTCCTGTGTAGCCTATACACTGACCAGACTGCATAAACAGATATACTAGCTCTGGGTACCTAGTACCTCGGGCCGTCACACCATCGGTCACAAAGTATCTCCCGGTGTGTAAATAATGGGGCTAAAAAGCCATATAAACAATCAGGCAACAAGCCGAGTATCATAACATTCCATATAGCCATAGGCTATTAAAATCATAGTGTGGCATAATGAGCCATAAAACATAGTGTGGTGTGAAACCATTTACAATACAACAGTCAGAACCCTATTGGCATGCCAACCTATCCAAACTACTCAACTAGGCAAACTAAGGCATATTACAAGATTACATATTTAATTCTTTATTTTTAGGGTTTATACGTCATTATGCCTTTCACTGGTCAACGAACATGTTGACCTTTTTATACATCATGGATAGGTTGATTCTAGTATCAACATGTCACAATTCGCATTTCAATATGCTGCCAGTATAGTGCAATTTACAATTCTCACAAGTTGGCATTTATTGCCAACTTATTTCTAGGCTTCATTGCATATTATTGTCAATTTTTCAGTTTTAGTGTGCTAGATTGATCTAGCTAAATGTCTTGTTTTCATTGGTTTTTAGCTTCTAGTCAAAGAAGAAAATTTGTAGCTCTATGTCTTATTGAACTTTTTCCATAGATTTCAAGTCATTCTGAGTTGTATAGACCAAGATATGGTCAATTTACTAAAGCTGGATAGATTGCATTTTCAATGCAACTTTAGGTCATTTTTAGGTCAAGTTCAATATTGGCAGATTTGGTACTCTAACTTGGGCAATCAATTTGACTTGGTTCTGGTCATTTCTGGGCTTTGGTGTCTTCATAAGAGTTATAGCTCTATGTCTAATCTTTCAGGTCATTTGGACTTGTTTTGAATGAGTTATGGTCAAATAAGAGACTACTGTTCATATGGTCAAATTCTGGGTTGCTATGGTTCTGGACAGTTTTGATACCTCAATTTGTGCAAGCAATTTGACTTAGTAAACGACATTTTTGGGTTCTGTTATCTTCACCAAAGTTGTAGTTCTATGTCTAAGCTGTCCATCGGTATAAATTTGAACTCATTTGGAGTTTTGTAGACCAAGATATGATCAATTTACTATGGCTAGTCAAGTTGCACTTATATTGCACTATTAGGTCATTTTTAAGTCAAAGTCAATTCGGCCAGTTTTTGTAACCCAACATGGACAATCAATTTGACTTGCTTAATGGCATTTTTAGGCTTGATGGTCCCTACCAAAGTTGTAGCCCTATGTCTAAGCTCTCCAATGATATAAATTTTAGGTCATTTGGACCTGTTTTGAGTGAGTTATGGCCTAATTTATACACTGCCTTCATCAATCACACAACTTGCTCATAAATTGCACTTCTAATGTTTAATCCTCCTTCTCCTAAACTACAATACAGCATTCATAGTACTTCTAATCTCATTCATCAAGTCTCAAATTGGTCAATTCCCAGCAGTTTACTCAAGTCCTCAATAATCAATACAGAATCCTAATTCACAAAGTCAAGGTCAACAATATATACTTGCAAACAATTAGTTAATACTTGAAATTTCAACTAACAACTTACAATACACTCCCACTAATCTATCAATACCATAATTCAACAATAAAATTCATGAATTACCAATCCCTTAAGTACCTCAAGGCTGCCACATTTAAGCTAAATTGTCCAAAGTCTCTAACACTTATTCAGACCCCTAATTCAATTATCATTTCAAACATGCACATGCCCATAAGCTCTAATTCATTTATTTACTTAAATTAACATTTCTATCCATTAATTAGAATTAGACTTAACCAACTTGCCATGGACTTCCTTGGCTGTCGAATTTGAATCCCCACAAATACTCATCCAATTTTTTTCAATTTCTCCATAATTCAGCTCATCACAACATCAACTCAAAGTTTAATTAAGCAAGGGAGGAAAATAAGCACTAACCTTTGTTTGGAGCTTACTAAAACCTTACCAAATCTTTTCCTTTTTGCTCCCTACAATCTGCCCAAGGTGTGTAGAGCAACTTTAATGAAGAAGCATAGAAGAAATGAGGGGTTGATTATGGTGGAGTGAAGCTTCATGCATGGGTGGCCATGGAGTTTTTGGGAGAGAAACTTGAATTCGGCAACGTGAGAAAATGAGGTTGAAGATGAAGTTTTTAAGTGGAAAAATCTGTCCTTAGTGGCCCTTATATACTCCACTAAATATCCCGCTAGTGCTCCATTATCTTAATTTAATATAGTTTAATTATTAAGTTTCAATTATCCCAATTTTCACCCCTTAATTTCTCTTAATTTCTTTACATATTTAATTTCCTTTTTTATGGGGTCCCAAAAATTTAATACTACTTATTTTTAATGGACATTTAGGTTAAAAGCCAACTCTAAGTGTCAAATGACTAAAATGCCCCTCTTCGGGTCAAATTCGAACTTTTTCGGTAACACCGATTTAATCCTTGTCTCGCCGATTTCTTAAATTTTTGTTTTTATTTATACTGACTTACTAAATTTTTTTTTTTGACATTTTCAATGTCAATTACGCCTTAGTAGACCTTTAATTAGGTCCCGAAAATATTTTTTGGGGTTCCTCGTGGTCCAGGGCTAGTCAACGGTCCCCGCCGTAACATCCCAGTGCGGTCACCCATCACTACAGGTTCGGCTCATTTAACTTAATTGTATTTCATCTCTTTTATTTTCCTTTAATTTTTCTTATAATTTCTTACCTTGTATTCCATCATTTTATGTCTGCTCACTATCACCAAAACGTAATTCAAGACTTTTTGGCTTTTTGTATTCTGACTGTCCATATTCTGGTTGTCTGTACTCTGGCTGCCTGTCCTTTTGGATGTCCGAACAGACATCAGCCGTCAGTACGGTAGAACGTACCGACTACCTAAGTAAAGATGTTACAGATTTCACTAGTGAAAGTGCTTTGGAGGCACTACAATACTGAGGAGGCAACTTGGGAAAGTGAAGAGATGATGAGACAACAGTTCCCTCAACTATTTGCATCAGGTAAATTTCGAGGACGAAATTTAAATGAGAGGGGAAGAGTTGTAACACCCTCACTATAGCAATTCTATACATTATACTGTTCAGGTGATCGGTGTCGATCCGGACAGCTAAAACGTTTAGAAAAATATTTAGAATACAGTGAGGAGCCATAATTAACTCAAATATTAATAAGAAAAATGTAGGAAAAATTTTAGAAATAAAATACAACCAAGTTAAATGAGTCGGTGCCCTAACAATGGGTAACCCAGTGGGAAGTTGCGGTCCTCGCAGCTAGGAGCCCTAAACCCGAGAGAAAATTCATAAGATAATTTTTGGGACTCTAGAGAATAGTCATTGAGGTTTTTATGGCATTAGAATGCCAAGAAAAAGGCTTAGAAAAATTTTTCGATCGATATAGATAATTTTGGCTCAATAAGCCAAACGAAGGGCATTTTTGTCATTTCATCTTTAGAGATGATTTTTGGCTGACTTGTTCAGTTAACTAAATAATTATTATGACATAAAATATGATTTAATGTTTGTGAGAAAATAATTAAAAATGAGTAAAAGAAATGAGAAAAGAAAATAAAATGTAAATTGAATTATTACATAAGCAATTATGTGATAATGCATAAAAGAAATTTTCAACAAATCATAAATTCTAACCAATGGGAAATGGACAAGCCAATTAAAAAAAGATAAACACAAATGAATTGGGGAAAAAAATGAAAACAAAATTCTGCTACCATCTTCCCATTTCAACCGGCTTTATCCTCTCACCCCTTTCACCATGGTTGAACAAACTTCTCACTAGAAACTCTTGATAAACCATCCTAAAATTTTAAGCTTGCTTCACAAAACCTTTTCCTCACCCCTTAAACTCTCTCTAGCTAGCAAAAAGAAGGAAAAAGGAAGGTTTTGCAAACTTGGGAGTTAGCTCTAACAAGGTCAGTGTCCAATTCCTTTTCTCTTTCTTTCAAATTTCTTGATAGAATGATAAACTAAACTAGGATATGTGAAATTCTATCAAAAAATAAACATGTTGAAGTGTCACCCCATTTTCAGTAGCCATGGGCTTATGAGGGTTTTGATAATTTCTTTGAATTAAATGAGTATATAAGCTGCCCTTTGATATGAACTTAACACTTAGCACCTTGAATTGTAAGTTAATGGAAGAATAGAGAAATTGAGAACTTAGGATTTTGATCAAATTGAGGTTTTGCTCCTATAATGGTGTAGGAACATTTTAATGGTCAATTAGTGACCATTTGGTAAGTTTTAAACTTAATATGAAGTGAATTTAGTCATTGAATGTTAGAAAGGGTAGGCTGCCTTGTGTGCTGCAGTCTGGGCTCTTAGAGTCTAGTGTGTTTGGAGAGCCTTAACTGAACTTGTGTAGCTCCAATTTGTGCAACGCCAATTGGAAGTGAAAATAGATACATAATGCCACAATTTTGGTGAAGGGACCCTACCCAGAAAACCAACCTAAGTGGCCCAAAAAATTGACTTAATCCGGGTGACCAATATGCTGTCCTTGGAAAATGACTAAATGAACTGTGTTTATTCATTTAGTCATAACTCAGCGTAAAAATGTCCATTTGACCTGAATTTGATATCAATGGAAAGCTTAGACAATTTAGAACAACTTTCATGAAGACCATAACTCTAAATTCTGACTACAACTAAATGAAATTGTCCATCAAAATCAGGACATTAAAACTACATAATTGATTCTGCCCAGAAATTCTGGAAAAATTATAATCCGGCTAGTTATGGTTTTTAGGCCATAACTTGAGCTAGAAAACTCCAAATGGGGTGATTCAAAAGTGAAATGTAACTAGACATAATGAAGAACAACTTTGATTAAGAATACATGGCCAAATTCTCACTGTAGAATGGCCTAATGGAATAGTGAACTCTAGCTCCCAAAAATTGAAAATTTTGATTTATTCTCCATTGGTTAGAAGTATGTATTGGCAACTAATGCTAACACTTTTGGGAACCAAAATGTGGTAAATTTATGTGATTAGGACTCATGTAGCTATTATGCATTGGAAAGTCAATAATTTGACCTAAATAATAAAATGAATAGTAATTTTACATGTAAAACATAAAAATTAAATCAATAACTTTGTAATGTGCCCTAGTACACCTAGTAAGATTGGTTTGGATAGGTTTGCATGCCAATAGGGTTCAGTTAGCAGTACTGCACATGGCATTATGCCATTCTATGATTTTATGGCTTTTAGCCATTCTGATATTATGGTGATACTTGGCCTTGTGCCTAATAATTATTACAGCTTATTAGCTGTTCTGTTGCACACCGGGAGATACATATGTGACCGATGGTGTGACGGCCTGAGGTACTTGGTACCCAGTGCCAATTTACCCGTTTATCCTGTCCAATCATCCAGTATAGGTTACTTGGGCAACCAAAAATGGAAGTTGATAAATTTAATGAAATAATGGATATAACAAGTACCAAATAAATAAAACTACAAATAATCACTAAAAATTTGTCTGCATGAGACATCAATATATGCACTGCATATTTATTTTCTTTTAGATCTTTTTATTTTATTATTGGCACCACTAAGCATTTTTACTTAGCGCATTGCTTTTTGCCATGTGTAGGTTTTTGAGAGACTGACAGAGAGCCCAGTATACCACAGACTGGGTGAGGCCGTCCACAGTCCTTTATAGTGTCCGTGTCACCTCACAGACTTCAGTGCATTGGTAGGACTCTAGATCCCATTTTGTTATTTTGTAATTAAACTTTTATTTTCTCATGTATAATTGAGACTCATGTAATATATTTTGGTATTAATGTAAATATTTGTAATTTGTGTTTATAAATGAAAATTGAGTATTTATTTATTATTTGTACATGATTATCATGTGAAATGAATGAATGACAAATAGAAGAATTTTTGAGAAATTGTTGAGAAATAATGAGATTTTGTTGATATAATGGAGTTTGAGAATGATTGAAAATGTATAGGAAGTGTTTTGCACAGGTTTCGAAGAACTGTTTTATCCATTTTTAGCCGGTACTCTGCTCGATTTTCTATAAAATTTTTCGAACCTCAAATGAATTTATAATTTCAATAAATGACTTAAATGAGTCAAATTTCAAAAATTACACTTCATAACCATAAAAAAATAAATTAAGAAAGGATAAAAAAATTTGAGAAAAAAAAATACGGTGTTTCGATATATTGTGTAACATATCTTACTCGGTTACACTGTAGACGGATAAGGGGTGTCACAAATAGTGAGTGCTATAAGGTTAAGTATAACTAAGAAAAACATAACATAAAAGGTTAAATGAGCCGGGAGTCATAGCAATAGGTGACCTTCCCGGGAAGTGACTGCGAGGTCAGTCTTAACTCGAATTTTGAACCAGAAAATGTGACGTCGCGGTCCTAAGGACTATTGCGAACACTGTAACACCCCTATTTGCATAGCCTGGTATATGCCACTGTTCCAGTGACCGGTATCGGTTCGGATAATTAAGAGGATTAGAACTATGTTTAAGACACCTAGAAAAGCCCTGATTGAAAAATAAATAGAGATTACCAGATAGAAAAGTAAAAATAAGAAAAACAGAACATAAAAGGTTAAATGAGTCAGGAGTCACAACAATGGTGACCTTCCCGGGAAGTGACTGCGAGGTCAGTCTAAACTCAAATTTTGAACTGTAAAATGTGACGTCGCAGTCCTTAGGACTATTGCGAACATAGTGGAAAAGAGAAAATCACATAAAAGAATTTTTAAGCAGGTCAAATAATTAGGTCAGCGATCCGGAAGAAATATCGAATAACTTGTAAACCAGATTGAACCGGTGAGGGACGATCTGGTCAATTCACCCCTAGAGCTGACTCCAGACCTAACTGTCCAATAAAATCTGAGAAATGAAAATTTTGAAATATGGAATTAAATTAAAGAAGTATGGGAAAAACAAAAGGAAAAGAAAATTAAATTAAAAAGACTTATGACATCATCATGGTGATGCAAGCATGACCTCATTAATATTATAATTTTATAATATGAAAATGTGAGGATAAATATTACAAAAATAAGACAAAAAAATAAAAAGAAAAAGTGGTATTCTTTTTCCATTTTTCCGCCACTCTTTCTTTCTCTCTAATTCTCTCACAATTTCATCATTTTTAACACTTAAAAGCTTGATTTCTCCTCCCTTCCTCACCATAAAAACCCTAACCACCAATATTAAAGTTTGATTTTAGACCTTGGTGGAGTGATTAGTAACAAAAAGAATAAGAAAAGAAGGAGACTTGGAGAATTAGAGAATCCATAAATCAATGTATGTATAAATTGGTTTTAAATCTTTAAATACTACTTGAAATTTAGTTGAGGTGCATGGAAATTGTGAAGAAGATGAAAATAACCTTGCATGCATGATGAGTAGAAAATTTGGCAGCCATGATGTTAGGAGAGGTTGAAGTGTTTTAGTTCAATGAATTATGTATATAAGTCTAATTAAGTGTGTAGAGAATGTTTAGATACCTTAATTGCATAAATTGAAACACTTGGAAAAGTTAGGGTTCTTGACCTTAGGGTTTTGGAAAAAAATTTTTGGAGAATTGGTAAATTGATGTAAAAGACCTTATTTGAGTTGAGAAATGGTCAATTGTGATCATTTGTGGTGTGCATGAATTGTTGGAAACAAGTTTAAATTCTGATTGGAGAGGGTCAATCTGTAAATAGCTTGACCTAGGTCCCTTTCAGGGACCAAAACTAAAAATTTACTAACCCAATTGGTGTGAGGCTAATTGGGAATGAAAGTAGACACAAAATGACACATTTTTCATTAAGGAATCATGCCCAGAAAATGACCATAACTTAGTGAACAATTAGTCCAAATCTAGATTAGGGCACACTAACTTGTACAAAAATGACCAAATGAATAGTAGTTACATAAATGACCATAACTTAGTCTAGGAAGGTCAAAATGACCTGAACTTTTTCCAGTAGAAAGCTGAGACCTAGACCTACAACTTTTTTGAAGAAAAAAAAACCAAATTTTGACCATAACTTGTTTGAAAATCCACCTGCAATCAACACACCAAAAATGCCAGAACCAAGAAAGTGCCCAGAATTCTGGGTTTGAACTAATCCGGCCATCCTTAGGAAAATGGCTATATCTTGGGTTACAAAACTCTAAATGGAGTGATTCAAAGAGGGAATTAAAGATAAGACAATAAGGAATAACTTTGATGCAGGACATTTAACCAAATTCTGACTGCAGATAGACCAATGGAACAGTACAAACAAGTAACCCAAAACTGAAATTTTGAGATTTAACCCTAATAGGCTTTGAATTGAATTTGGCAATCAATGCCAACAAAAATATGATTCAAAATGTGGTATGTGGGTGTAATTAGAATTAGCATATCTAATTAGTATGAAAAAGTCAATATTTTGACCAAATGGTCAAATGAATAGTAACAACAATTACACTAAGTATAAAGGACTCAATTTTATGGAGTAAATTAAGTGTATAAAATTTAATTATTGAATTTATTAATTAGAAATAAATTGAATAGATATTGAAACACTCTAGTTATGTGTTTTAGTGGGAAAGGAGCCCTCCAAGGAAGGAGAAGGAATAGAACCAAGACAAGTATAGATAAGAGGTTTGTGCACAACTAACTCTTTTGTTATTTTTCACTTCCAAATTGATTTGAATAAATTTATTGTATGATTTATGATTTTGTTGTGTTGAGAATTTTAACTTGTTGAATGAAATTGTATAAATTAAATGTAAATTTTCTTATGCATTTAAGGATTTATTACATGGGTTTGAGGTTTGTAAATTTTAAATTGATTTGTTGCCAACCTTGAGCATGAATTTCTAATGATTAAATATGTTAATGGTTTGTAAACACTTTTGTAAATAGAAATTGTTTTGAATATGATTTGAAACCACAGTTGACATGGCAATATGTTTTGAATTCTCATTAGCTTATCTAGTGAGATATCTTCTCCACTTGATAGGGTGAGTTCCTTTCTCTCTGGCTTGCCAATTGGGGAAAAGTTTGGATGAGTACTCATATATACTAGCTAGTCTTTGTTCCTCCCTTTTAGCCTCGGTTATTGGGAGAGTTTGAAATGTCGTGGTGTACAACACGGCATCTATTATGAATTTTGGGTCATGGGTTCAACTGTGTGAATTGTTGGCAACGCCCTTTAAATTATGCATAGTTTGATAAATTATGATTGAAATAAATAATTTGTCAGTGATTTCAAATTTCTTTTCTGTATTGTTTCAGGATTTAAAAGAAATGTAGATAAATAATTACGATTTGATTAAAATGTTATTCAAATGAATAATTTGCATAAATGAAAATATTGATTTCTGAATGTCATGAATTTTGAAGAATTTAGAAATTTTAAATTTTTTATTTGTTATAAATTGTCAAGCATTACTTGTATTAAGTTTTAAATTATTAGTTTGTGCACCACTAAGTTCACCACTCAGCGATAGCTTTGTATGCTGTCGCAGGTGAAAGAAAATATAAAGCAGCTGAGCGAGATTACTGAAAGACACTGTGAAACTATCTTCGGGTATATCATAGGTATACCCTTGTACATTAGATTTTGATGTAATTCTGTAATTATATGTATGTAATTTCATTTGAGCAGTTGTATCAACTTTTTTGTAATACACTTTTGGAATGTAATCAAATACAAATTATTGTTGTATTATTTTGAGATTTTTTATACTTATAAAGTTTTGTACTATTAAATTTTTAATGCTCCCATGAATGTAAATATTAATTTTGTTACGTTAATGAGATGTTTCAATATTTGATTTAATTTAAACGGTGTATTGAGTTGCTTGTGCTGATTTATGAAAGAAAATTGAATAATGGAGTTGTGGTTGAGAAATATATTCGGAGTGTCTTTCTTTTCAGGTTTTGAAGAACTGTTTTCTCAAAATACAGACGACACTCTGTCAAAATTTTTGTAAAAATGACAGAGATTTTAAATATCTAAAAATTTGATTTATGTTTGGACGTTAAATAAAGGTTTTTAATATCTAAAAAAAAAATTACCCACCAAATTAAAAATGAACGAAAATTGTTTTAAAATCCTTTGTAGTATATTTAATAGGTTACTAGTAGGCAAAGTACGGTAATTCATTAGCTGTACTGCGGGAGCATGTTACATCTTACGAGGAGTAGGGTGTGACATGTTTTAGTGGTATCAGAGCTAGTTTTTCAAGTAAAATTTGAACTGTGAATTTAAAATATTTTTTGATAAGTACAACTGCTCAAATGTTTGATATACATAATACATTTACATCATAAATATGAACTAATGGGGAAAAATCTCCTTGTGCTTGTTGTACAGAAAAAAAAAATCCTGTGAATAGATATGGACAAAGAGGATAAAATGGTAGAGCAGTTTGATACAGCTAACGTACAAGGAGAGGCCCCAGTTTCACAGAGCGTTGGAGGTCCAGCTGCACCAATCCCTCTTATACAAATTACTGCACAAATGGTCTAGCAGATGGCCATGTTCTTTCAGCAAATGGCTGATAATCTATCAGCCCAGGCCCAAGTACAAACCCAACCCCCTCAAGAGCAACATGAAAAAGAGAAAAGTGGGAAACCTATTGGTCAAAGTTCGAGTAGTAATTTGGGAAAGAGAAAAGATTTTGAGGGACCCCGAGCTCCTAAGTATGACAAAGGAGGATTTTTAGGGCGGAAGCAATCAAGAACCATTCGTCAAAGAACCAGAAGTTCCTACCTTATCCGTTTCTATGACATTTGTGGAAAATTACACGGGGGTATTTGCTATAAGGTTACTGGAGCCTGCTTCAATTGTGGTGGAATCGAACATTACGCCCGAGATTGTACTAGCGCACGTCAATTGATGCCACATACTACACCAGAGGAATCAGTCCAAGGTTCTAATTTTAGAGGCTCATTAATAGTTAGTAGGGGCAGAGGTCGAAGTAGAGACAACACTTCGGGTAATCCTAGCACAATGGACCAACCCGAGCAGAGGAATACACTAGAAAGAGGGAACGCCATGCATCGAGAGGAAAAAGCAGAGACTTTAGATGTAGTTGCCGGTACGTTCTTAACTTTTAAAAGGAATAATTATGTACTATTTGATTCCGGCTCTACTTATTTATATGCTAATGCTAGAATTATATGTTCTACTATTATTCCCTTACATAGAGATAAATTTTGATGTGTTAGTAATTAGTGTTTTAGGATAAGAATTGCGATAATAAGTGTGATTGAAATTAATTTTGGAAAAGTTTCTAGTGAGAGACATCTCCTAGACTACGATAAATTATAAAGTTAATTAGTAAGCCTAATTAGGTAAGGCAAAAGGACCTAAAAGTAAGTTGTAGTAATATATCTGCCCTAGACGAAAGCAAAGGTATTATTGTTAATAGATGTCAGTAGATACCATAATCAAAATAAGTTTAAGATATTGGTGGATTTGAAAGAAATAAGATATAGGGAAGGTTGATTTATTGGGATGTATCGTAGTAACTATGCAATGTTCTTGATGTTTGTGCTGTAAGCTGCAGATTACAGTACTGACTTGGGATTTATTGTGTAGAGCTACGTACTATCCAATAGTACACAAGGATAAGAATAGTTACAAATGGCTTTTGCTTTGGTACAAATATACTAGAATAAAGTTTTATTACTAGAACTGAGTTTGAAAATCCTAATTCGGGCTTTAAAACTCTACAATTAGAATATCAAAAGATCATGCTTGCAAGGTAGTGAGAGTTAAAGACTCCGTTACTCTAGCACGAATTACAGTACATCAGGAATTGTTATGGGACTAGAGATTTTAGTATGGTCAAATTTTAAAAATAACACCTATAGGGCTAAGTCATCCAGTCTCCGATATGGGGTTTATAGTTGTTCTGGTATTGCAATGGATCTTTTGCTCAAAGTTTAGTAAGGAACAGTATTCTATTTGTGTAGCAGTGAGACACAAAATATAATTTTGTTCCCCTGGAAGAGATAGGATGCTATGGATGATAATTATAATTTATAAAACAGTTAAGAAATGATGTTCTACTGATAACAGTAATTTGATAGAAACTAGTTGGCCAGGTATTCTTTAGGAAGAGTACAATTTTATTATGCGGATCATAAGGATTAGATTAGAATTAAAGTGAAACTTTTGAATAGAATGGGAAAAAGGAGAGTCCGGTCGACTCCTTTTTTAAGGTTAAAGAATTATTTATAGTTAAGAAAAAAGGTAATGATCGTAAACCAGTGGAAAATAAGCTATAGGATATCGGTAGATAAAAGAAAATATAGAAGTAAAAATTAGAATAGTTGGTACAAATGTAATAAAGAAATGTTATGAATATTAGTTAAAGTGTTGACTAGAATGGTCAGAGGACCAAATCAAAGTAATATTGAAGTATAGTGGATTTATTAAGGACGATAAGTGTAACACCCCTATGTTCGGTAGTGCGTTCTACTGTTCTGGTGACAGTGTCTGTCCGGACAACTAGGATGCCTAGAACTACACTTAGATATGGGTGAGAAGACATAAAATAATGAAATACAAAAAAAGAAAATACAAGAAAAACAAAGGAAAAATAATGGCAATGAAATGTAACCAAGTTAAACGAGCCGAAAACCATAGCGATGGGTAACTGCACTAGGAAGTTACGGCGTGGACCGTTGACTAGCCTTGGATCGTGGGGAACCCTGGAAAATATTTTTAAGACTTAAATAAACATCTATTGAAGTGTAAATGTCATTAGAAATATCAAAGAAAAATTAATTAATTAGTACAAAGAAAAAAACAAGAAATCAAGAAAACGATAAAACTCGGTGTTACCAAAAAATCGGGAATGCAACCCGAATAGGGGCATTGTGGTCATTTGACACCCTGAGTTGTCTTTTGACCTAAATTTTCATTAAAAATAAATGATATTAAACTTTGAAAATACCATGAAAAATTAAAATGAGATACATTATGTAAATAGTGAAAGTGTGGTGGCCAAATTGCAAAAATTGGAATGTTTAACATTAAAATAGATTTTTAATCAATTAGTGCTCCGCTAACATCACTTAAGTGGACCTTTAATCAACCTTTGGACAGAAAATTCTGTCATCTTCAACCTTTGGAAGAGTGGCCAAAATGAACTCCATGGGAGACTCCATGGACAAACTCACATCCACACCCATGCATCCATGATTCAAGCTTCCTTTCGCCATAAATCCTTCATTAAACCTTGCATACTCAGCTTGGGAAAAATAGTGGCAGCAAAAAGAAGAAGTTTGGGTGAGGTTTCGAAGAACTTCAAAAGTAGTAAGTGAGTGTTTTCAATTCTTGTTTCATTAAAAGTGTGATCAAGGTTGTGGGTAGTTGATTTATGGAAGAATTTTTGAAGTTTAATGTTTTAATAGAGATGTACATTTTGGAAGACATGGAAATTTAGTATATGTAGCTTGTTTTTACTTGTTTATGGTTGTTTAAGATGTTGTTATTGATGGCAGCATGGATATGTGTATAATGGCAGCATGGATATGTTCATGAGGTTAAATGATGTAAATGGACTTTGGAAAAATTTTGTATTATAGTGTGCATGTTGAGAATAGTTACAAGCTGTCCAAAATGACCAAAAATGTGTTGTTAAAGGTGTTAATAGTAAGGTACAAACCAAAATTGGCATGAAGGAAGTAATTTGGTAAGTGTTGAATATGTAATTGGTAAGTGATGAGAAGTTTGTAGTAAAATAGTGTATGTTTTGGCTTAGAACCTTAAGTGTGTGACTCCAATTGGTATGAGACAAATTGGAGGTGAAACTAGGCACAAATTGTGCCAACTTTCATGAAGGAAGCTTACTAAAATTCTACCTAGAAGGTGACTTGAAAAATGACCAAATCCGGATTAGTGACTTGGAAGCCTGAAAATTGACCATTTGGGCAGTAATTAGTGTTTTTCCATAACTCACTCAAAAAAGGTCCAAATGACCTGAAATTTTTACCATGAATAGCTTAGAAATATATCTACAATTCTTATGAAGACACTAAAGCCCAGAAATGGCCAGAAGTAAGCCAAATAGCTTGCACAATTTCAGGTACCAAAACTGGCCGAACCAAAAGTGACCTAAAAATGACTTAAAGTTACCATTTTGATGCATTCTGTCCAGCATTGGTAAATTGACCATCTTGGTCTACACAACTCAGAATGACCTGAAATTTTACCCCATGTGCAATAAGACATAGACCTACAAGTTTGTAGTTTGGACCGAAATCTGAAAACCGAGGGAACTAGGTCGTCCGGCTAGGTTAAAATAATGCACTGAAATCTGGTAAATTGCAAGGAAATGCAATACACTTGAAAATAAATTTGGTAACATATACCAACACTAAAGGGCTATAAAATGTGACATATTGGTAACATTGGAATTAACTCACTTAGAGTGCATCAAGGGTCAACATTATAAGTTGACTAATGAAATGAATTAAAGGGAATGGTACCAAGAAAATTTAGATATTGGATTTTATGGTTGGAAAAAAATTCATTGAGTACTAAAACACTTTAAATTGTGTGTTTCAGTTGATAAGTATATTGAGAAGCATAAAAAACATTGAGTCAAGGCCTAAAAGCGACTCAAATCAAGTTTGTGCATAACTAGTTTTTAACTAATTTTGTTCCTTATATTTCATATGATTAAATGACATATTTTTCTTATGTATATTGTTTAACAAGCATTGGATTTAATTCAATGATTATTGAAATTGTTATAGTATGTATGAATTCAGCTTTGTAAAATGGTATTTCCACAAGTATCAAGCATTGTTGTGAATTGAATAAATTATGTTTTGAAAAATTATGATAGAACATGTTTTGAATTGTGATGGGCAATTTGCATAGAAAAATGCAAATTTATGATATAAATTGTGATGAGCATAAAAATTATTGGATATTGGAATTGACTTTGAATCGAATTGTATTGTGATTTATGCTCGCTAAAAGGATTGTGATATTGTTTTATAACTCACTATAGATGCTTGACTAGGTTATTACCCATCTCTCTCATTTGTTGAGAAAACAATGGAGTTAGTTGTGTTTTGATTACCATGGTACCTGCACAAGCTTAGATTCTCCTCTTATTAAAGGTTAGATCTAAGTTTTTTTTATGTTATGGCCCTTTGGGAAGTTTCATTATTGTGATGTGTACTGTGTACGATGATTCGACCTCTTTGACCATAGGGAGTTAGAATCCGATTCGACCTCTCCGACCATAGGGAGTTAGAATCACCCCGAAGATGGCCCTTTCGGATTAGTCTTGCATAGTTAGTGAGATAAAGAATGGCTTTGAATGGTAAAGAATTGTGATTTCAATTATGATTTATGTATAATTAATTTTGTTGGAATTATGTTAAATGGTTAGTTATGATTTGATAAATTGAATTTCATGATCAAAGTCATTTTACACAAATGATTTATATTATTAGCAATGAATATTTTGAGTTTTGGAATTTGATGAGTATCCAGATTTCCAAATTATTTGCTGTAATTTTTATTAAGGTATATTGTACTATGTTTTAAATTATAGTTGTGCACCACTGAGTTCACCACTCAGCGATAGCTTTGTATGCTGTCGCAGGTGAAAAGAGCATAGAGCAATTGAGTAAGCTTCTTTGAAGAGACATTCAAATCAGCTCCAGGTATACCCATGTACACAGGTTTTGATGTATGCATGTAATAATATGTATATAAATTATTTGAGCAGTTGTATAAAAACTCTTGTAAAATATTTTGGTATGTAATTAAATGTAAATTATTGTGATATAAATGTTGAGTCTTGTAATCAATGAAATGTTTTTTATGATGAGATTGGTTTGAAAATGAATTGATTTGATTATTGAGATTTAACTTGTGAGTTGAAATGAAGTTATTGGAGTTGTATTTGAGAAAACATATTGGGAGTGTTTTCCTTTTCAGGTTTGAAGAACTGTTTTCTCAAAACACAGTCGGTACTTTACTGAAATTTTGAAAAAAAAAATTTATAACACCAGATTTTAATCGATGATTTAAATTTCACGAAAATTGTTTTAAAATCCCTTGTAGTATATCTAATGGGTTATCGGTAGGCGAAGTACGATAATTCATTAGGTGTACTACGGGATCATGTTACATCTTACGGGGGAGTAGGGTGTGACAATAAGAGGTGCTAAATCATTACTCGACAGTCAAGTTAAGGAAGAAGATAAGATTGAGGAATAAAATAATTAAAGTTAAGTTGTGGAATGAAAAAAGAAACAAATAGAACAGTAAGAAATGAGAAAAACCATAGATGAGGAATTGCCACCAAGGCAAACAACTTACTTAAAACGCATAATGATACCCCGAACTATTTTATCAAGAAAGAAATAAGTTAAACAAAAGCAAACAAGATAGTGCAAAATGGCACATAGGCCTTGGTCATAAATGGAGATGGTAAGATAATGGTTATGGACCTATGGCCAATAAAGAGATAAGCAATTCATATACGACCAACAAAGTCATTTAAAAAAAAAAAATACTACAAAGAAAAATAATTGCTAAAACAACAGTAAGAAAAGATGAAAATATTCTAAACTAAACTGAAGGTTGCATCAAATGATCAAGAGATTTGATAAGAAAAGAGTAAAATTAAGTTCTCACCCATAGGATCGTATAACGTCCTAGAAAGAGTGGATCCACTAGCACACAGATTTTCTTACCTTTAAAATTGAAATGAATTTGAATCTAACTTATGACAGAAGCTCTTAAGAAACTTGGCACACATGGTGAGCAATCGATGAGTAAATAGTATTAGTTAAAGTGCTAAGGAACCATCATTCAGGCCAGGAAGCTACTTGGGAGCGTGAATAGGACTTGAGGAGACAGCACCCACAACTATTCAGAGACTGATACCAGGTAAAATTTTGAGGACTAAATTATTTTAAAGGGGGAAGAATTATAACACCCCTATTTGCATAGCCTGGTACATGTTACTGTTCCAGTGATCGATACCGGTTTGGACAATTAAGAGGATTAGAACTATGTTTAAGACACCTAGAAAAGCCCTAATCGAAAATAAATAGTGATTACCAAATAGAAAAGTAAAAATAAGAAAAACAGAACATAAAAGGTTAAATGATTCGGGAGTCATAGTGATAGGTGACCTTCCCGGGAAGTGACAGTGAGGTCAGTCTAAACTCAAATTTCAAACCATAAAATGTGATGTTACAGTCCTTAGGACTATTGCGAACATAGTGGAAAAGAGAAAATCATAGAAAAAAATTTTTAAGCAGGTCAAATAATAAGGTCAGTGATCCAGAAGAAATATCGAATAACTTGTAAACCGGATTGAACCGAAGAGAGGCGATTTGGTCAATTCACCCCTAGAACTGACTCCTAATCTAACTATCCAATAAAATTTGAGAAATGAAAATTTTGAAATATGGAATTAAATTAAAGAAGTATGGGAAAAACAAAAGGAAAAGAAAATTAAATTAAAAAGACTTATGACATCATCATGGTGATGCAAGCATGACCTCATTAATATTATAATTTTAAAATATGAAAATGTGAGGATAAATATTACAAAAATAAGACAAAAAAAAATAAAAAGCAAAAAGTAGTTTTCTTCTTCCATTTTCTGCCACTCTTTCTTTCTCTCTAATTCTCTCACAATTCCACCATTTTTAACCCTTAAAAGCTTGATTTCTCCTCCATTCCTCACCATAAAAACCCTAACCACCAACATTAAAGTTTGATTTTAGACCTTGGTGGAGTGATTAGTAACAAAAAGAACAAGAAAAGGAGACTTGGAGAATTAGAGAATCCATAAATCAAGGTATGTATAAATTGTTTTTAAATCTTTAAATACTACTTGAAATTTAGTTAAGATGCATGGAAATTGTGAAGAAAATGAAAATAATCTTGCATGCATGATCAGTAGAAAATTTGGCAGCTATGATGTTAGGAGAGGTTGGAGTGTTTTAGTTTAATGAATTATGTATATAAGCCTAATTAAGTGTGCAGAGAAAGTTTATATATCTTAATTGCATAAATTGAAACACTTGGAAAAGTTAGGGTTCTTTACCTTAGGGTTGTGGAAAAAAAAAATTGGAGAATGAGTAAATTGATGTAAAAGAGCTTATTTGAGTTGAGAAATGGTCAATTGTGACATTTTGTGGTGTATGAATTGTTGGAAACAAGTTTAAATTCGGATTGGAGAGGGTCAATCTGCAGGCAGCTTGACCTAAGTCCCTTTCAGGGACTAAAATTGAAAATTTACCAACCCAATTGGTGTGATGCCAATTGGGAATGAAACTAGACACAAAATGGCCCATTTTTCATTGAGGAATCATGCCCAGAAAATGACCATAACTTAGTGAACAATTAGGCCAAATCTGGATTAGGGCACACTGACCTGTACAAAAATGACCAAATGAACAGTAGTTGCATAAATGACCATAACTTGGCCTAGGAAGGTCCAAATGACCTAAAATTTTACCAGTAGAATGCTGAGACTATAGACCTACATCTTTCATGAAGAAAATAAACCCAAATTTTGACCATAACCTATTTGAAAATCCACTTGAAGTCAACACACCAAAACTGCCAGAACCAAGAAAGTGACCAGAATTCTGGGTTTGAACTAATCCGGCCAGCCTTAGAAAAATGGCCATATCTTGGGTTACAAAACTCCAAATGGAGTGATTCAAAAAGGTAATTAAAGATAAGACAATACAGAATAACTTTGATGAAGGACATTTAGCCAAATTCCCACTGTAGACAGACCAATGGAATAGTACAAACAGGCAACCCAAAACTGAAATTTTGAGATTTAACCCTAATAGGCTTTGAATTGAATTTGGCAATCAATGCCAACAAAAATATGACTCAAAATGTGGTATGTGGGTGTAATTAGAATTAGCATATCTAATTAGTATGAAAAAGTCAATATTTTGACCAAATGGTCAAATGAATAGTAACAACAATTACACTAAGTACAAAGGACTCAATTTTATGGAGTAAATTAAGTGTATAAAATTTAATTATTGAATTTATTAATTAGAAATAAATTGAATAGATATTGAAATACTCTAGTTATGTGTTTTAGTGGAAAGAGAGCCCTCCAAGGAAGGAGGAGGAATGGAACCAAGACAAGTCTAAATAAGAGGTTTGTGCACAACTAACTCTTTTGTTATTTTTCACTTCCAAATTGATTTGAATAAATTTATTGTATGATTTATGATTTTTGTTGTGTTGAGAATTTTAACTTGTTGAATGAAATTGTATAAATTAAATGTAAATTTTCTTATGCATTTAAGGATTTATTGCATGGGTTTGAGAATTGTAAATTTTAAGTTTGATGTGTTGCCAACCCTAAGCATGAATTTATAATGATTAAATATGTTAATGGTTTGTAAACACTTTTGTAAAAAAAAATTGTTTTGAATATGATTTGAGACCACAGTTGACATGGCAATATGTTTTGAATTCTCATTAGCTTGTTTAGTGAGATATCTCCTCCACTAGATGGGGTGAGTTCCTTCCTTTCTGACTTGCCAGTTGGGGAAGATTTTGGATGAGTAATCATATATACTAACTAGTCTTTGTTCCTCCCTTGTAGCCTCGGTTATTGGGAGAGTTTGAAATGTCGTGGTGTACAATACAACATCTATTATGAATTTTGGGTCATGGGTTCAACTGTGTGAATTGTTGTTAAAGCCCTTTAAATTATGCATAGTTTGATAAATTGTGGTTGAAATAAATAATTTGTTAGTGATTTTAAATTTCTTTTTTGTATTGTTTCAGGATTTAAAAGAAACGCAGATAAATAGTTACAATTTCATTAAATGTTATTCAAATGAATAATTTGCATGAATGAAAATATTGATTTCTGAATGTCATGAATTTTGAAAAATTTAGAAATTTTAAATTTTTATTAGTTATGAATTGTCAAGCATAACTTGTATTAAGTTTTAAATTATTAGTTTGTGCACCACTAAGTTCACCACTCAGCGATAACTTTGTATGCTGTTGCAGGTGAAAGAAAATATAAAGCAGCTGAGCGAGATTACTGAAAGACACTGTGAAACTATCGTCGGGCATATCATAGGTATACCCTTGTATATTAGATTTTGATGTAATTCTGTAATTATATATATGTAAGTTCATTTGAGCAGTTGTACCAACTCTTTTGTAATACACTTTTGGAATGTAATCAAATACAAATTATTGTAATATTATTTTGAGATTTTTTGTACTTATAAAGTTTTGCACTATTAAATTTTTAATGCTCCCATGAATGTAAATATTAATTTTGTTACCTTAATGAGATGTTTCAATATTTGGTGTAATTTAAACAGTGTATTGAGTTGCTTGTGCTGATTTGTGAAATAATATTGAATAATGGAGCTGTGGTTGAGAAATATATTGGGAGTGTCTTTCTTTTAAGGTTTTGAAGAACTGTTTTCTCAAAATACAGACGGCACTCTGCCGAAATTTTTGTAAAAATTATGGAGATTTTAAATATCAAAAATTTGATTTATGTTTGGACTTTAAATAAAGGTTTTAATATCTAAAAAAAAAAATTTACCCACCAATTTCAAAATGAATGAAAAATTGTTTTAAAATCCCTTGTAGTATATTTAATAGGTTACTGGTAGGCGAAGTATGGTAATTCATTAGGTATAATACGGGAGCATATTACATCTTACGAGGAGTAGGGTGTGACAAACACAGTGGAAAAGAGAAATCACAGAAAAGAATTTTTAAGCAGGTCAAATTATTAAGTCAGGGATCCGGAAGAAATATCGAATAACTTACAAACTATATCAGACCGACGAGGGGCAAATTGGTCAATTCACCCTTAGAGGTGACTCCTGACCTAGCTGTTCAATAAAATCTGAAAAATGAAGATTGTGAAATATAGAATTAAATTGAAGAAGCTATGGAAAAACAAAAGAAAAGAAATGAAAATTTAAAACAATTTATGACATCACCTTAATGACCTAAGCATGAGGTCATAATTAATTATCATTTAATTAATTATTTTGACTAAGTCAAAATAAGGATAAATACACATAAAATGAAAGAAAAAAAAACATAATTTTGTCTTCTTCCCTTAGATGTGCTCCCCATTTCTCTCTCCTCTCTCTCTCATTTTCTTCCACCATTGTTAAAGAATAAAAAGCTTGAATTTCCTTTGTTCCCTTCCATAAATCCCCCAAATCCCAACACTAAATCTCACCCTTAGACCTAGAAAAACTCTTTGGGAGTAAGAAGAAAGAGAAAAATTAGAGAATTGAAGAACTAGGGAATCCACAAATTGAGGTAAGTGCAAATTCAAGCTTAGATTCTTATTAAATTCATGAATTTAAGTTTAAATGTGATGAAATTGCATTAGAAATAAGGAAAACCATGCTTGAATAATGGAAGAGAAAATTTGACAGCTATGGGGTTATGAGGTGTTGAAGTGTTTTAGTTCAATTAATTATGTATGTAAGCCTAATTAGGCATGTAGAGATGATTAGAACACCTTAATTGCATAAATTGAAACACTTGAAAAAAATTAGGGTTCTTGACCTTAGGGTTTTGGGGAGAAAATTTAAGAATTTAGTAAATTGATGTACTTTGACCTAAGTGAGGTTTAAAATGGTGAAATGGTGTAATTTAGAATGTGTTTAAATGATGAGAAATTAAGTCAAATTCGGATTGGTGAGGGGTCAGGCCTGACCTAGGTCCCTTTCAGAGACCAAAACTGTAATTTTACCTCTCCAATTGGTGTGAGGTCAATTGGAGATGAAAATAAACACATAATGACACATTTTTCATTCAAGAATCATGCCCAGAAAATGACCATAACTTAGTGAACAATTAGGTCAAACTTGGGTGTAGTGCACTGCCACTGTACCAAAATGACCAAATGAATAGTATTTATTCATTTAGCCATAACTTGGTGTAGGAAGGTCCAAATGACCTGAATCTTATACCGATGCAAAGCTGAGACATAGCACTACAACTTTCATGAAGGAAAAAAATCCAAATTATGACCATAACCTATCCGAAAATCGCTTGCAATCAGCATACCAAAACTGCCAGTATCCAAAAAATGTCCAGAATTTTGGGTAATACTAAATCCGGCTAGCCCCATTCAAATAGTGATATCTTGGGCTACAAAACTCCAAATGGAGTGATTCAAAAAGGGAATTAAAGTTAAGACAATAAGGAACAATTTCTATAAAGAAAACGTTGCCAAATTCTAACAGCAACATGACCAATAAAACAGTACAATACAGGACACAAAATCTGGAAAATTTGAAATTGTGCCTATGAAACCTAAAAATCTAAGGAGCAATTAAAACTAACAAAATTGATAACCAAAATGTGGTATATGGATGAAATTGAAATCCCTATACCTATTAAGCATAAAAAAGTCAACAAATTGACTTGAATAGTGTCATGAATAGTAACCCCGAAACGAAAATTTTCAAGAACGTTAGTTTAAGCATATTAGGGCTATAATTAAGTATATATGAATTAATTGTTGGATTTATTGTGCGATAAGATACTAAAATACTATAAATTGTGTGTTTTAACTGAAAAAGACCTGGATAAGGATAGGGCAAGCTGAGTCAAGGCCTAGAGGTGACTCACATCAGGTTTGTGCACAATAACTTTTCACTTTCGATTTGCTATTAGAAAATTTATTTGAATACGTTTTGGAGCAATTTATGCTAAAAAATGCTTAGAGAAATGTTATGTTGCCTACTTTGTAAATGGAAATTTGAAATGAAAATTAATTAATGTTTTACATGAAATGTTGAATAATATGATTTTGAAATTGTTTTTGATTCACACTTGGCATGGCATTCCCTTACTATGTTTCTCCTCCACTTGTGGGGTTGAGTTTGAAATTTGATCATTTTCTTCCCTCTCTGGCTTGCCAGTCTGAGGTGAGTTTGGATGAGTACTCATTAGCTAGCTAGCCACCTCCCTCATTGATTTTGATTAGTGGGGTGAGTTTGCCTTGTCGTGGTGTACAACACAGCATGTTTAGAAATTTTGTGTCATGGCCTAAGTTGAGTTATTGATTGGCAACACTGTGTTTATTAAATTGTTTGATCAAATTTGTGTTATATTAAGCTTTGAAAATTGTGAAACATTTAAATTGTGATTTGTGATAGATGTGATTTGAAAATTGAAATGTGATTGTAAAATATTTGAATTGTGAATTAATGACAAATATTTTATATTTTGCATTTTATATTTTATTGTGCACCACTGAGTATTTTTATACTCAGCGTTAGCTTTCTTTGCTGTCGCAGATAGAGACAAGGAAAAAGCAGCAGAGTGAGCTACTGATTGTTAGGACTACACTGAAGCTTTTATATGGGCATTTAGTTATATCCTTGTAGTTTATTTTGATGTAGATAGTTTAGTGTCATATGTGTTAATATAAAATTAAGCAGTTATACAGTAAATTGTAACAATATTATCTTTTGGATTTTTATGCCTATAAATTAAATTGTGATTGCAAATTATTTATTTTGATTGCAATGTGTATAAATTAATTTGAAATATTTTAGATGACAATTTTGTTTTGAATTGTGGAGATTGGGTTGATTTGTATTGATTGAAAGTTTTGGTGGTTGAGATTTGATGAAGTGCACTATTTGGAAGTGTTTTCACAGGTTTTGAAGAATTGGTTTTTTTCCAATTATAGATGGCACTCTGCCAAAATTTTTATAAAATTTGCGAAAATTTTAAATTGATTGAAAATTTGATATGTGGTTTAACTTCAAATAAAAGTTTTTTATTTCCTACAAAAAATGCTCAACACCTTCAAAAAGTAAGAAAATTGTTTTAAAATCCCTTGTAGTGTATTTAATGGGTTATCAGTAGGTGAAGTTAGGTAATTCATTAAGTATATTACGGGATCATATTATGCCTTACAGAGGGTTAAGGTGTGACACATCCACATTATTTCAGGATACTCCAAACACGGTTTCAATTTCTCAAAGGTACTAGTAAAACATTTGTAGACAACTCATATAACCACATATTTTATCCATTGATAACAACAAAATTAGACGTCACAAAACAGATAAATAATAAGTCCTTATGTGTATTAATTGGTCAAAATAATTAGACACCAAAACAAGCTGCAAATTGCATTTAAACTTGGTCTAATAAACATAAAGACTCAATTCTAGAAAATTCAGCCGAAAAAGTTTGACATCCAAAAAGAAGGCTTTACACACAAACCTCAAATTTCAAAAATCCTTCAAGAACATCCAAAAGTAGAGGACCACTATCACCATTGCTTTTAAGATCATATCCATTTTTGCTACTAAATTCTTTTAGCTCAGCTTTCCAAAAATCTTTTTGCTACAATGTAAAATAATACAAGGATTATTAACATTCATATAAAAGAAAAAAAAATATCTTAAATATCAAGTAAAAAAATTTATTGTATATAATACATTGAAAAATGACTTGATTACCAAATTGCACTCTGGCAAATAAACTTTAAGTGAATGATTTAGCTATGCCCAGTCTAAGTATTCACATATCGATGCAGTTAGTAACCTCCCTGCATTTGTAGAGTAAACTCAGAACACTGTAATAATAAAATGACCATGAACTTCTTGTTACACTAATAAAGAATACAAATGTTTATATTAGAATATGCAATTTTAAATGACACAAGCAATTGCTATGTAAGAAGCCTCTATTGATGAATGCAAAACAAAAAAAAAATTATATTTCCTAATGTTCAACATAAAGGTGAATACACATCTGCAACACAATCTAAAAGTCCATCATTAACAGTTTAATTTCTAGAAGCACATAAACCCAATAAGTCCAAAATTTCAATCTCTTAATAAAGAAAACTTTAAAACATGGATGTCATTATACTAGGAAAACCTTTTACTTGTTGCCATTTCCTCGTTCAAAGTGCACCAAGCAACTTTCTTCCTAGAACAAACATGGCCTTATCAACTAGTTATTCAATTTATTCAGAAATACTATGAAGAATGCCAACTGAGTGAGAGAGAGAGAGAGAGAGAGAGGAAAAAAAAAAACCTCCCATATAATTAAAAGCTGAAAATCAAGGAGCAACCTGAAGGAGACACATGAAGTTGTTTTGCACGATCATTGCAGCTCCCTAACAAAGTAAGAGGTAAGCCTTCTTCCTTTTCAATTACTCTACCCTCCTCTTGAATTGCCTCAAAGACACTTGCCCTGAGGTCACCCTAGGAGCAAAAACAACACATTAACAATAAAAGAAAGCTCTAAAAAAATAAAAAAGGAAGGAAATGAAAGGGAACCACACCCCAAAATTACACTGATAATGAAGAAATAAAGCATAACCTAGTCACCAACCAAAAAGCAGTTTAGCTTTATAGTCAATTTCTATATTTCACTACATACCCCTACCCATCCCCCCTATCGAAAAATAAAAAAAAAGGCTTCCTAAAACTCACTCTGAACATAAACCTCAGCACCAAATCAACAATCAATTTAATCTGCAGGAGAAGAACGCTAATTCTCTGCACATGCAGAGAAGGGGAAATTTAAAAATCGGAGATTCACATAAGTCTACAACAAGCATTGATCTTGAATAAAAATCAAAACCCTAGCTACAAGTAATCAAATTTCACTATAGTAATCCAAGAAAATGGACTAGTAGACTAATTCCTTTCATATAAATGAAAAAAACGAACAACCCCTTATGGTCTTATCCCACTAATTAACTTAAGGAAAGGTAAATTCCACGTTTCCCATTTTCTTTTTCACATTCTAATCCACTAATATCAGTTTCTCAGTAACCAAATAGAAGTATAGAAAATTTAAGAAAATATTTACTCGAATCTTAGCCAATACACCCTTCTTCTCAAGGTTTCGAGTAATAAGAGTCTTAAGGTCCATCATTTCTCTGGTGTAATCGTCCATTTTTAAATTTTCAGCTCCTTTCTTCTCCATTTACTCTTCCTCTCTTTAGGGACTGTTTGGATGAGGTGATGGAAGGGTAGGCAATGGAAGGGTAAGGAAGGGGAAGGGTAAGGACAGTTATAATAAAAAAATCTCATGTTTAGAAAAAAGTGAATTAATGGAAAGGTAAGGAGGGATAATATATATTCATTATGTTTGGGAAGTGGTGAAGAAGGGGTAAATTTAAGGGGTGTACAAATAGAAATATTCATAACTATCCTCTCTCTTTCCTTAACTCTCCTTACATCCCAATTTGGGGTGTAAAAAAAATTAAGATTTGAGAGGTGAGAGAGGGTAAAGCTTACTATTACTTACCTTTATCCTCTATTAACTCACATTTTCTCAAACAGGTTAAAATAATTATTTACCCCTCCTTACCTTTATTTACCCCTCCCTCACCTTCATCCAAATAGACCCTTAACGTTCTAACTCTCCTTTTGGGGGTATTCTATAAATTGAAAATAAGGTAATTTAATAAAATTTTAGAATTTTGTTTACTGATAATTTTTTGTGTAAATAATTTATTATGAAAAATTTATTAATTTAATAAAAATAATGATTAAATGTAATTATTTTTTTTAATTTAATACAATTTACTATGATGAATATCACATTTGTAGTTTTTAATAAAATTTGCACAATATAATTTTTCCATTAATTTTTTTTTCAAAAAATATTATATATATTTTTTTAAAAAACTTTACTTTTTTTAAGTTAATAAATTTTTTATAATTAATAAATTTATGAAAGAAAGCTAATTTATAAAAATCACATGAGATGAATTGTAAAATTTTGTTATCTTATTTTACATAACAAAATAATTTTACTTTGCAATGAAACAAATACCCACATAATACATCTCTCTTTTATATATAGGATTTTTTGAAAATTTTGGACCAAAGCTTAAATATGCCTTGGAAATATATATCAATAGTCAATTGAGCCCCTAAACAAAGTTTGAAATCATCCGAACCCTTTTATAAAGAGCTAAATAAGGATGTAAATTATTAAAAATCAATCAATTAAGCCCAATATGACCAAGTGACCCAAAACAATAGTTTAAAAGGTATTAAGCAGGTGTTTAGAGCTTTCAAAATAGAAGCTCAAAAAAGTTTGAGAATCATGAAGAAAGAAGAAGAAGAAGGAAATAGCTATTACGGATGGCTTCCTTGTCTTCATGCACCTCATGTTCACCTTTTGCAAGCCTTAGAAGCACAAGGAGAAGAGTAGATACGGAAATAATATGACTAATAATTTTGTGCTGGTGTATATGGCTTGTAAAAATTTGGACAACTAAAAAGGAAATAAACCTAGGCAAAAGGTTCTATAGGTGTTTGAATCATAGGTAATGAAAAATTTGATTTTAATTTTTGTTGTTATTTAAATGGTTAATTTCGTATATGGCTTGGATGACTGTGAATGAAATATTATAAGTAAATGTTATTTGTTATCTATGTATTCAATTTGTTACAAAATTTTAATTGTAAAGGCTGTGGATCTTTGAGTGGATTGACATGGAGTCAACTGTTTAGGCTAAGGAGTTTATTAAAGAGTCACAGTAAGAGTGTCACAAAAACCTTTAAATTAGGGTTTCTGATCCAAGAATTTAGAAGAGAAGAAGAGAAAGAAGAGAAGGAGAAAAAGAGGTAGCAAAGAATAGAGATGCAAATAAAGAGAGAACAAAAAATAGGAGAATAGAGTTTTTTCCTTTTTTATCTTCACTGATAACCAATTATATAGGTACATTTTCTATTTATAGAGCAATCCTATAACTATTATAGTAACTCCCTAATTGCTTAACTATAGTTATATTTCTAGCTCAACCCTTTTTTCTAGTTGTGTCACAATACTCCTCCCTTTAGAACGATTTGGTCCCCAAGAAGGTTAAAAATCTAAAGGTGAGCTTGTAGGAATGATGGTTCTAACTTCCTAAATGCCATTTCAATTGGAATTTTGTTGGTAAGCCTCTTTTGCAACAATATAACATTGGAACTAGCAACTTGGAGAGTCATTTGGCAAACAAATAGTTGCAGCAAAGGCATGATTTTCTTCCTCTGCCTTCTCCTCATTTCAAACTCATTCTCTCTGAGAAGTCAATGATTGTAGTATTTGAAGGAAAACATCATCTTCCTCTACCTTCTCCTAATTTCAAACCCAATCTCTTTAGGCAGTAAATGATTGCAATTTCTCAGTGCGAAGACACTGCTACCAATCTTTACTCCATTACATATGAGATAGTCATCTTCAACATGGACAAATGATGAAAAGATTCCATAATTTCTATTTCTATAACTTATTTGTTAAGTAATCCCAACAGCAAATTATACTCAACTGCACCAACATATCTTACTTGGATAGGATGTTGATTGTGCAAAGCTCTTATGGCCATAGCATTTTCTAAAAGTTATATGTTTAGCAACACAATCTCCTTCATCATTTATAATTACAATTCTTCCATCGGGGAGTTTGATATCCATGTCATCGTGAATTCTAAATGGATTGTTTTCTTGCCTTAATTTCATGAGTTCCTTAACTATATCCTCCAATCATTCATCCCCAAACCTAATACATAATTCCTTCTCAAATTCCTCCCACAATAGATTAGCTTTTCCCTTACTCCAATTGTGAAACCAAGAATTTGTCCTATCTATCAAAAACAGAGTAGCAATTCTTGCTCAATAATCCTTTGGCACTTTATATATCTCAAAGTGCTTCTTACATTTTCTAAGCCAAATCCTAGGTTCACTACCATCACAAGTAACTAACTCAATTTTTGGCAAAATCCTCGATACCTTCCCATTTCCTATAAAAGAAATTACATGTGCCTAGCTCTTATGATTTCCTTTTATTGCCACCTGGGAATTAGCAAGACTCCTTTGCTTCCTTGCTGTTTTAGCACCACATTCCCTTCAACTTCCTTATTAATAGTTCCTTCCTTTCCCTTTTTCAGAAAAAAAATCCACTCATAATGTTTCATTGTCACACCCTACCCCTCTGTAAGGCATAACATGATCCCGTAGTATACCTAATGAATTACCAACTCCATCTACTGATAACCCATTAAATACACTACAAGGGATTTTCAAAACTTTTCTTACTTCTTTTACAGTGGTGAGCACTATTTACAGGTGTTAAAAACCTTTTTGAACTGAAGTGATAAAACTGACACATTTGACTTAATTGGAGTTCCTGTAAAAATTTTGGCAGAGTGCCATCTGTATTTTGGATAAAACAGTTCTTCAGAAAACCTGTAAAAAGCACTTCAATATGTATTTGCAAATCTCAACTCCAATATATTTCTCAACACAACATATTTCTCAATTCAAATCCATAGTGATTTTTCAAAGACTGAGATACAAGAAATATAATACAAAACTATTTAAGTAAATGAAATCTCATATTTACATTCACGATAATTTACATTTAATTACATACCAAAATATTTTACAAGAGTTTCTATACAATCTCAAATAATTTACATACATATTATTACATGCTTACATCAAAACCTATGTACATGGGTATATCTATGATATACCCGAGTCGATCTGAATGTATCCTCAAAGCAACTTAATCATCGCTCTATGCTCACTTACTGCGACAAAGATACAAAGCTATCGCTGAGTGGTGAACTCAGTGGTGCACAACTATAATTTAAAACATAGTACAATATACATTGACAAATTTTACAGTAAATAATTTGAGAATCTGAATACTGATCAAATTTCACAACTCAAAATATTCATTGCCAATAATGTAAATCATTTGTATAAATAACTTGGAGCACAAAATTCAATTTATCAAATCTTGACTATCCATTTAAGTAATTCCAACAAAATCAATTACACACAAACCATAATTGAAATCACCATTCCTTACCATTCAAAAGCCATTCTGTATCTCAAAATCATTTTGTATCTCAAAATCATCAGATCTCAAAAGTCATTATGCATCTCAAAAACCATGTTGTATCTCAAAAATCAATCTTTATCTCACTAACTATGCAAGACTAATCCGAAAGGGCCATATTCGATGTGATTCTAACTCCCTATGGTCGGGGAGGTCGAATCTGATTCTAACTCCCTATGGTCGGGGAGGTCGAATCATCGTGCACAGTACCATCACAATAATGAATCTTCCGCAAGGGCCATAACGATAACATAACCTTAGATCTAACCTCAAATCAGAGGAAAATCTAAGCCTGTGCACGTACCATGGTAATCAAAACACAACTCACTCCATTGTCTTCTCAACAAATGAGAGAGACGGGTAATAACCTAGTCAAGCATCTATAGTGAGATATAAAACAATATCACAATCCTTTTAGTGAGCATAAATCACAATATAATTTGATTCAAAGTCAATTCCAATATCCAATAATTTTTTTATGCTCATCACAATTTAAATCATAATTTTACATTTTTCCATGAAAAGTACCATCACAATTCAAAACATGTTCTATCACAATTTTTCAAAACATAATTTATTCAATCCATAACAATGCTTAATACTTATGGAAATACCATTTCACAAAACCAAATTCATACATACTATAACAATTTTCAATAATCATTGAATTAAATCCAATGCTTGTTAAACATAATTCATAAGAAAAATATGTCATTTAATCATATGAAATATTCAAACAAAATCAGTTAAAAACTAGTTGTGCACAAACCTCTGATAATTGTCTCCTGGTCTTGACTCAGATTTCGTCCCTTTGTCGAGTCCTTGTTAATCGAGAAACACAATTTGAAGTGTTTCAGTGCTAAATTAATTTGCCTCTAACGATAATGTTCGATAAACAATTCACTGAATACCTTTATTTGCTTAATTACCTAATATACCGACCCTTGATGCGTTTTCTAGGTAAATTAGGTTTTAGTGTCCTTTATATGTCACATTCGATAGGATTTTAGGGTTGGTACGTGTTACCAAACTCAATTCTATGTATATTGCGTTTTCTTGCATTTCATTGTAAATTGCTGGATTTCGGGATACTAGTTTGACCTAGCCGGACGTCCTAGTTCTCTCGGTTTTCGGGTTTTGTTCAAAACTACAAACTTGTAGATCTAGGTCTTATTGCACGCGGTGCAAAATTTCAGGTCAATCCGAGTTAAGTAGACCAAGTTATGGTCATTACACTATTGCTGGTCAAGTGGTACCATTTTAGGTCAATTTTAGGTCAAATTGGTCAATTCTGGTTCGGCCAGTTTTTGGACCCGAACTTGTGCAAGTTGTTTGACTTGCTTATGGTCATTTCTGGGCTTTGGTGTCTTCATAAGACTTGTAGGTATGGGTCTTAACTATTCTTGGTCAAAATTTCAGGTCAATTGGACCTGGTTTGAGTGAGTTATGGCCTAAACACTCACTGCTGCCCAATTGGTCATTTTTCAGGTCCTAATTGCACCTAATCCGAATTGGTCATTTTTTTTAGGTCACCTTGCAAGCAGAATTTTAGCATGGTTTCTCAATGAAAGTTGGCACATTTTGTGCCTAGTTTCACCTCAAATTGGTCTCATACCAATTGAGGTTACACATTCAAGGTTATAGGCTAAAATATACACTGCCCTCAATATGCATTTCACACCCCAACTTCAAACACACACTTACCTTTGCCATTTGTTTACTTACCTACCAAACTGTTTTGGCACATTACCAAAAGCATTTTCTACATTACATTAGCATTATTTTGGGCAGATTCCAATCACCCTCAACACACCAAATATCATTCACAATTACAATTTCTAAGTACCATTACAAACACACCTAAACATTACAAACTTTACATACACTTTACAATGTAAATTTACATACATATCATCAATCCTTCTAGGTCAATATTCTGCCCACACTTCCTTCAATATATACCATTCCTCAAGTGTCCACAAGCTGCCACAAACCATTCTTCAACATCACATTGCCATCCCATATACCAATTCCCATCAAAGTGCATAATTCACCATATAAACATGCAATAATTCACTAAGTTACTCAATCACCATGATTAACATTATTTCTCATCAATTATATGCACAAATACCTCATCAAAAACGTGACTCATGGCTGTCCAAATTGACAACAACAATAACCCTTCAAACTCAAAATTTTCCTTCACCAAACTAACACCCATAACATGAACATAAACTTTAACAAAGAAATTCTCAAAATGCAAACTTACCTTTGATTGTAACTTGCTAAACCTTCACCAAACTTCTCAAATTGGGTGTCAATATCTTCCTTGTGATGTGTAGACAAAGTTTAATGAAGAACACTAAGAGGTTGGAGTTGAAAATGGAGGATGGATCAAGCTTGCATGCAAAACGTCAATGGTGGTTTCAAGGGTTCTTCAATTCGGCCATTTTGAGAACACTTGAGGAAGATGGGATTTCAGATGGTTAGTGGACCTACATCAGCCATATTTCATGTTTAATTAATCCTATAGTGGTCCACTAACAAAAATTAAATCATATTATAAGTTAACTTTCACTTATTCCACATTTAACCCATGATTTTTGCTATTTAATTTAGGTACCACTAAACTAATTTTTCATTTTATTTTCTAAGTGTAATACTATTTATTTTTAATGGACATTTAGGTCACAAGACACTTCGGAATGTCAAATGACCATAATGCCCCTGTTCGGGTTGCATTCCCGATTTTTCGGTAACACCGTATTTTGTCTGTTTTTCGATTTCTCACTTTTCTTTGTACCAATTATTTAATTTTTCTTTAATCTTTCTAATGAGATTTATACTTCAATAAGGGTCTATTTATGTCCTAAAAATGTTTTCCAGGGTTCCCCGCAGTCCAGGGTTAGTCAACGGTCCACGCCGTGACTTCCCTATGGCCACCCATCGCTAGGTTTCCCGGCTCACTTACTCGGTTACATTTCTTTGCTATGATTTTTCCTTTGTTTTTCTTTTCTTGTATTTCATTATTTTATGTCTCCTCACTCATATTGAGCTACGGTTCTAGGCATCCTAGCTGTCCGGACAACACTGGTCACCGGAGCAGCAGAACGCACTACCGAACTTTGGGGTGTTACATTCATATCTCGTCCAGTAGCAATTTCTTCACTTTTTCTATTTTTTACTCAATCTTCTATTCAATCTTCTTATTAATACCTTATTGCATGATTTACAACATCTCCTCAAACTCATCCATTCTAATGGTTTCTTGACTCACCACCACACTCCTAGGCATCTTGGAACACCAGTGAAATGAATTGGAAGCAAAGCCCACATTGAAGAACTTCAAGAAAACAAAGAAAATCAAGAAAGGGTAGAAATTTGATTATTGAAAAAGCAGAATAGAAACTTAAAGAAAGGAAATTTTGAAGTAAAATTAAGAAAAATAGGAAGAAGAATTTCAAAAAAGGAAGAAGAATAGAAAAGAAATTTGAATAGAGGAATGGAAAGAGAAATAGAAGTAGAGAAGAAGAAAGGAAGAGGGTAGATCATAAAAGTAAGAATAAAAGAAGAAGAAGAAGAAGAAGAAGAAGAAGAAGAAGAAAGGGAAAGAAGGAAGAAATCTGAGAGAAAGAGAATGAATAATTTTGAAAAAGAGAATGAATAATTTTGAAGGAAATAATAGAGAGAGAGAATAGTAGAAAGAAACCTAGAATTTTTGAAGACCCATTTATCTGCTAAGGATTAAAACTCTAGCAAGAATGATTAAAAGTAAACCCTACTTAAAATAGGGCTCTGATACTAATGTGTCACAAAAACTTTTAGATTAGGGTTTGTAATCCAAGAATTTAGAAGAGAAAGAAGAGAGGGAGACAAAGAGGTAGTAAAAAATAAAGAATAGAGATGAAAATTAGAGAGAGAATAGAAAATAGAAGAAAAGAGTATTCTTTACTGTTCTTCACTGATGACCAATTATACAGGTATATTTTCTATTTATAGTGCAATCCTATAACAGTTCTAGTAACTCCCTAATTTCTTAACTATAGCTATATTTCCATCTCAGCCCTCTTATCTACCTATGTCATAGAGAGGCAATTGATGGAGAATGAGCAAATTGGGCTGAAATAGCTATGCAGGAAAAGCTTGTGTTGTGATGTTTATGGCACACAAAGGGATGAGATGGAACATAATAAAGAATGAAGTGGAAGACTATCAAAATGTTGAAAATAGTTATAAGAAATGGGTTTATTACATGTTTGCTCTTGTTGGTTCATGGCTTTTGTTTGCCATTGTGTTGTTTTACAAGTATAATGTTGTTGTGTGGTATGTTAGAGCTAATGTAATGAATTTTACTGATTTAAGTTGTTATTGGTCGGATTGGTGTATTAAGAACCAAAAATTAATGAAATGGAGATGAAACTTTTGACAAAATTATTGTTATGGTTGAACGTGGTATAAATTTATGCACAGGTTAATTGGTAAGAGTTAATGGACAATTATGTGAATAATTTGATAATACAAATATGCTTTGTAGCATGATAGATGCAATAAAGGATGACCAAATTGCTTGCTTATTCTATCATATTGACCAAAGTTGTGAATACAATCACCTCTAGTTTGGCCATTATGCATTTTCTATCAAAATGAAGATAAGCACAGCAAAATGAATGTAAATACATCCACAAAACCTATCAATCTCAAAACAACTAATATAATAGAGATGTATCATAAAGAGTCTCAAAGTAGAATTGAATTTCAACATTGATCATTATATATAGGAAATAGTGACTGCACGTTTGTTTCAGTTATTACATACATAACTTGCAAAAATATTATCATTGTTCATCAATAACTAGAAATGGCTATCTTATTGTACCAAAACCAAAAAGTGCCCCTGAGTATTATGTAGTTCCTAAAGGAACTTGATTAGCACTTGATCCTCATTTTCCACATGGAACTTGCATGCTTAAATCAAAACCAAAACAAAAAGGGGACCTTATAAAGTTAATATTGCTAATCACTATACTTAGCCTACTAAAAACACTAATTATATTAATAATTCAATCTCAATCCATAACATCCTCAGTCCTCTTAAACTTCTTCATAAGCTTACTAATATCTAACTTGCTTTGCTCCTCAAGTCGCCTACTTGTCTTTCCATTAAAGACCAGGAGCATAAAAACCTAGGTTTATTGGTGGGAGGCTAATAGATTCCTCTAAAAATAGACCAATTTTTAACTTGATGCCAGTTTCTTTATTTTTAGGCTATGGAGGTTTTTGACTTTGTGGTTGGTAACTTGAGTTTCCATCATGAACAATTTTCTCATTAATCAAGGATGGCTGTATATTAATGAAAATAATAAATGAGATAAACACAAATTAATAAAGTTAAATAATAAATTAATTTTGCAATTAATTTATCACATTATGGGCCATTTGTCTTGTGCTTTCATTTATAAGAACTCTCATTCCAGTGATGCCTCTGCTTCAAAGATTCTTGTGACATTTCCCACCAAAAGCTTTGCTGAAATTTAATTTTTCCTTTACACATTTATAAACTAAAGCATATAAGTAACATCCTATCAATTGTGTTCATATTTCTCTTATGAAATTTAAAAAATAAAACATTACATTTAAAGGCTGTGCAATAGGCTAACTTTTATGAACTCTGTATGGTTGTGGATTGGTCATTAGTTGAGGAGTGTTGCTTGCTGCTTTAGGTTGAGTCATTTCTCTTCTAGTTGGCTATTTTGCTCTTTTTATTTTTCTAGAATTTATAACAAGCTCTTCAATTGGTACATCCACATTACTAACAAACTCATGATTCATATCTGCTATAAACTAGCTAGAACTTGTTTCTGTTGTTTGATTATTAGGTAGTCTACTAGGACAAGTCTTCCTCCTATTGTGATTTACACCTTTGTAGCTAGTGCAATACATTTTTAAGTTTTTCTTTGATAGCTTTCTAGTTATAGGAAGCTTGTTTGGCTCATCTTTGCTTCTCATCCTTTTCTTCTTGGGTCTTTTAGGCTGTCTTTTATATTATGATGACTCAACTTCTTCTTATTCATCACACCTTTAAAATTTCTCGCCTCTAATAGGTTGAATGACATACTTGTAGCTGCTGAGATAATTGTCCCTGTGATACCATCTAGACCTTTCTTATCATGAAACAGTGCACATATTACTTGTGGGCAAGGAATACCAATAAGATCTCATACCCTGCATGTGCATACTTACTTCTCTAAAAGCATAGTGTGTGTATCCTACCCATTATTGATTTCATAGCCATCATCCCTATTGAACACCAATCTACACTGGCTTGATATCTTCAAATGGGACTTAAATTTGTCCATACTGTTAGAGCTCCATTCGTTGATCAACTTATTCACTTTATTCCTACTTTCCATAAATTTATTCATAACTCACAGCCTCAGTTGTTTAAGCATTGAGTTGATGGGCTTTTTCCTAGCCTCCCTAATCCAAGAATTAAAGTTTTTTCAATTACATTGTTGCCTACCATATCATACTTGCATTTATTACTGTAGTATGCCCTAACTTATGCCTGAGGAGGATAATGTAGCAGATCTTCAATAGCCTTCTTTCCATGTTGAGCAAACCTTGAAGTTATTCTTGAACTCTTCCTCATAAGTGCTCTAAGACAAGCAGAAATTTTTTCTTCAATTCCCCACCCCTCCACTTCTTATCTAATTAGCACAAACATGCCTGTAACACATTTTATGCTTAGCCATTGGAAGAACTTCTTTGATTGTTTCAATTAAACCCTGTGTGATCACACTTGTTAATAACACATATATATAAGTAAAAAAAAAAAAAAATAACAACTTATTAATTTAGTTTACCTTTTACATTTTTGAAGATACAGTTAATCCACTCTCATTTCTTAATCCTAGCTCCAAAACTAGCCAATGCAAAAACCACTTCCAGTTTTCTTTGATCTCCTATAAACACACTATCCATGCTATGGGTAACATATGGTTGTTCTCATATTTCCTAGCTGCACATAGAACTTGCCCCTTGCAAATCCTTTTGAGAAAAGCCCTATCCATCCCTATTACAGGTATACACACACCTAACTAACCCTTTTTACAAGCATCAAAACACATAAACATTCAATTAAAAAAGTCTCCTACCTTACCTAAGAACCTCTATACTTAGCTGCACCTTACAAGCTGACCTTGGATTGGATATCTCAATCTTAGCTAAATATGTTTATTTATCTATACTCCATCTTATAACTTCCATCCATCTTGTTCAACAATAACATCCTAGCTCTCTTATACTTAGAATATGAAACATGAATTCTCAACTCTTCCTTAGCAAAGGCTTTAAGTTCTTTAACTTTTGTTTAGGGTTTGTATAAATTCTCCTATTGAAGTAGTTAGCAAGAAATTGAGTAGTAACCCTTGGGTTCTTAAAAACCCTATAGCATCTATGAACAGCATTAAATGTCTTTACAATAAGGGGTTAGTCTTTTTCAATCCTGTTAACATAAATAACAGAGGAGAACTTTGCTTGACACCTAGCCCTGAAGTTATTAGGCTCATTTTTTGCAAATACTATTTTAACCCCTTTAGCTATTGAATATTTAGCAATAGACTCCTTAAACTCTTTAGCATTAGCAAATTCCATACCAAGGCAAAAAAAAAAAAAAAAAAAAGTTAGGGGTTATTTGCATTCTTGTCAAACCTTACTCTCATACTCTTACTCATTACAAAGTTATCTTCACTTTCATCAAATTTATCATCCTTGAATTCATAAGAACAAAAGTCACTAGAAGACATACTCATTCTTGTTACCTTTACTGCCATCATTCTCATCACTAGAGCTTTTATTTTTAAACTCTTCTCCATCATTAAAAATTTCCTCCCTATTAGCAACTTTAAATGTCATTACAATAAGGGATTGGTCTTTTTCTAATCTTGCTAGCATAAATGACAAAGGAGAACTTTGCTTGACACCTAACCTTGACCCTATTAGGCTCATCTTATGCAAATACTATTTTAACTCCTTTAGCTGTTGAATATTTAGCAATAGCCTCCCTAAACTCTTTAGCATCAACAAATTCCATACCAAGACAAAAAAAAAAAAAAAGAGTGGGGGGGGGGGTGTTATTTGCATTCTTCTCAAACCTTACTCTACTACTCTTACTCATTACAAAGTCATATTCACTTTCATCAAATGTATCATCCTTTAATTCATAAGAATCAGGGTGACTGGAAGACATATGCTCACTCTCATTACCCTCAGTGCCATCATTCTTGTAACGGTCGAGCTCCAACCACTAGAGTAATTATCCGTTTTGGCCATAAACCTCAAGGTTTTGTCCCATAGGTAGAATGGAGATGTAACACCCCTATATTCGGTAGTGCGTTCTACTGTTTCGATAACCAGTGTCTGTCCGGATAGCTAGAATGCTTGGAATTATACTTAAATATTGGTGAGGAGACATGAAATAATGAAAATACAATAGAGGAAAATTTAAGAAAAACAAAGGAAAAGTAATAGCAATGAAATGTAACCAAGTTAAATGAGCTAAAAACCATAAAGATGAGTGACCGCATAGGGAAGTTGCGGCAAGGACCGTTGACTAGCCTTGGACCGCGGGGAATCTTGAGAAATATTTTTAAGACTTAAATAAACATCTATTAGGGTATAATTGACTTAGAAAATGTTAAAGAAAATTTAATTAATTAGTACAAAGAAAAACAAAAAATCGAGAAACCAACAAAAATCGGTGTTATAAAAAAATTGAGAATACAAACCGGATAAGGGCATTTTGGTCAATTGACACCTAGAGTTGCCTTTTGACCTCAATGTCCATTAAAAATAAGTAGTATTACAGTTTGAAGATGTCATGAAAAATAAAAATGTGGTACATTATATGAATAGTGGAAGAAATGAGGCATAAATGCAAATTATCGAACTTTAAGTAATTTAATCATTTAATCTAAGTTAGTGCTCCTCTAACCTCTACTTATGAGACCTATATAAATTATTTTCGACAGAAACTTAAGTCATCTTCAATTTTTAAACACTCCAGCCGATTGAATCTCCATTGAAACTCCATAGCCAAAGCTTGAACAAACCTCCATAGACCTTAATTCAAGCCATGTTTCTTCAAACTCCCTTCATTAAAAGTGGTCCTCACATCATGGGTAGTAAGTAGGCAGCAAAAAGGAGAGAAAATATCAAGTCTTAGCAAGCTCTAACAAGAGGTAAGTGTCCATTTTCTTCAACTTGTGTTGAGGTTGTGGGTAATATTTTGGGTGAAGAAATTTGAAGAAATTGTTGAGTTATGGGACTGTCCATTTTTGGCAGCCATGGGAGGTGAGTTTGCTTGAGTTCTTCTTACATTAAATTGGTTGGAATTGATGGGAAATCATGTTGATTAATTTTATAAGATATTTTAGCCAATGTATGTTATGTGTATGTGTGAATTGAGCAATTGAAATTAAGGGTTTGTAAAGGAAATTCAATACCTAAGTAAACTGCCATTTTTGGGCAGCCTTTAATCCCATGAAATTATGTACAATATCATGAAACTTAGTGATGAATTCTGGTGATGATGTAGGGGCAGTTTGTATGATTGAGGATGGAAGTTATATGTAGTGGTTAGGAGCATTCATGTGTATGTATTATTTAGAATTGGATATTGTGAATTGGAAGCGTAATTGGTGCATTATAAATTGGTTATATTCTACCCAAAGTTAATATAATGTAAAGTAATGAATGGTTGTGGTATGATAGAAATGCATAATTGTTTGGGAAGTGAACTTATAGTTAGTTGAATGTGTGAATGGTTAATGCCTAAAAAATGTGTTAAGGGCAGTATGTGTTTTAGGCTATAAGTGGACTTGTGTGACTCCAATTGGTTTGAGCCCAATTGGAGGTGAAACTAGGCACAAAATGTGCCAACTTTCGTGAAGAAATCCTACCTAAATTCTATCCATAAAGTGACATGAGAATTGACCAAATCCGGATTAGTGAGATTGCAAACCTGAAAACTGACCATTTGAACAGCAGTCAGTATTTTGGCCATAACTCACTCAAAACAGGTCCAAATGACCTGAAATTTATATGGTTGGAAAGCTTAGACACAGGGCTACATCTTTTGTAGAGATCACAAAACCCATAAATGACCATAAGCAAGTCAAAATACTTGCAGAAGTTTGGGTATAAAAACTATCAGAATCGGAAATGACCTAAAAATGACCTAAGTTTGCCATTTTAGTGCAATCATTCAGCCTTGGTAAAATGACCATAACGTGGTCCAGAAAACTCCAAATGACCTAAAATTTATGGTAAAAGTTCACTAAGACATAGACCTACAAGTTTGTACTTCTGACCAAAACCCAGAAACTGACAGAACTAGGTCATCCGGCTAGGTCAAAGCAGCATACCAAAATTTGATAAATTGCAATAAAATGCAATACACTTGAAAATGAAATTGGAAACATATACCAACACTAAAGGACTATAAAATGTGACATATTGATAACATTAAAATTTATTCCCCTAGAGTGCATCAAAGGTTAACATTATAGGTTGACTAAAGAAAGCAATAGTATTAAATAAATTTAATTATTGAATCTTATTGTTAGAGACAATTTAACTGAATACTGAAACACTTTAAATTGTGTGTTTTAGTTAGCAAAGACTCAGAAAAGGGGAAAGAACCACTGAGTCAAGGCCAAGAGGCAACTCATCAGAGGTTTATGCACAATAGTTATTTCTTTTGAATTTTCAATTGAAATAAATTATGACAATTTGTATGTTATTGCTTAAATTGTGGAAAAAATTGTTTGAATGGAATTTGATGGAATCTTATTGCTTGAAAAATATTGTAAATTGTTTGAAACCACAGCTATCATGTATATTTGATTGAATTCCTCGCTAGCTTGTCTAGTGGAATGAATTGGCTTTGAATTCCCTCTCTGGCTGAAGTGTTGAGGTGTGTGCCAGTTGAGGATGAATAGGATGAGTACTCATATAATTGCTAGCTAGCTATGTTATTCTTTACTAGCCATCGGCTTTTGGGATGAATTGGACTATGGAATCATGATTAAGCTGTGTGTGTGATTTATTGATATTCGTTGAGACATTGTGAAATGGAGTTTAATTCTTTATGACATTCTCTGTGTTTTGAATTTAACTATGATTTTAAGTATCCACAGTTTATATGATTTATGGTTTATGGTTTTAAATTATATTTTCTTAATGTTGTGCACCACTGAGATGTTGGCTCAGCGATAGCTTTTTCATTGATATCGTAGGTAGACAGATAGACAAAGCAGCAGAGTAGGCTGCTTGTGCTATATTGAGTATACCACCTTTTGTAATTTTTGTGGTAATATTTGTGCACTGTTTGTATATATTGTACTTGGTCTTGAGCAGTTGTAAACTAATGTTGTAATATATTTATTTCTTATCTCAACTTTTAAACTACTCAGTCAATTTGTAGTCTATCTTTGGAAATATTTAAAATTGATGTTGAATTGAGTTTGACAAATATTGAGAAAATTTATTTATGTTGAGCCATACTGGAGTTTGGAATTGAACAAATGATTGGAAGTGCTTTCTACAAGTTTTTGAAGAACTGTTTTATTCAAAATACCAATGGCACTCTGCTAAAATTTTTGCAGAAATTACTCATACATCATATTTGTTATTTGGGTTCACTTCAGTTAAAAAAAATAAAAAAATTCTAACACTTGTCTAAAGTGCTCACCACTGTAAAAAGGAATAAGAAAAGGTTTAAAATCCCTTGTAGTATATTTAATAGGTTATCAGTAGACGAGGTTTTGTAATTCATTAGGTATACTATGAGATCATGTTATGCCTTATAGAGGGATAAGGTGTGACATGTTTTAGTGGTATCAGAGCTAGTTTTAAAATTCTGTTTTGACCTGTAATTTGAATATTCTTTCTTCATAGTACAACTGCTCAATATCATTGTTTGATACATATAGTACATTACATTATAAATGTGCACTAATGGGAGGAAATCTCTTTGTGTTATTGTTCAGGAGGTATAATATGCTCTAATTGACTATGGAAGAAGGCGACTGTTGAGTCGATCAATCAATAGAGGCTGAGGTGCAAGGGGAAGCCCCAGTTCTTCACAATGTGAGTGGATTAATCGCACTAGCACCCTCAGTGCCGCAGTTCCCTGCTCAGTTTGCTCAGCAGATGACTGCAATGTTCCAACAGATGGCTGGTAACATGCCTACTCAAGCCCCACTGTAGGCACCAGTGGTACAACCATAGCCTTTAGCTAGGCAGTATGACAAACTGATTAAATATGGGCTTATTGAGTTCAAGAGGACAGTAGTGTTAGTACTATGCCCTAGAGCATATCATTTAGTATGTATCTCATACATATTTTTATTAATAAAATGCATTTCCACTTTTCCATTTACATAATATATTTATGTGTAATAGAAAAGGTCCATTGATATTTTGTTAGAAATATTATTCTTAAGTTGTTAAGAATATGAGTGACAGTATTTCTAGCACAAAGTATCATAAATGGGTTCACAATCGAGGATACTTCATAATAAGGACATGACTTATCCAGAAAGATTGTATTCATGTTGTTCCCAAGTTATTTATATGAGATATAAATAAGATGGAATGGTGAGTCTCATGCCATATAACAAACATGATAGGCACTTATAAATGATAAGTAGGCCAAACCAGTGACACTTATGACAAGCACATGGAGTTTACTCTTGCCAATGCATTGTCATAAATCATATCAGTGCATATAATCTTTAGACTTGAGATAACACAGTTATCTTGTATATAGATGATTTGAGTTTGATACTGCTTTCATACTTGTACTATGCATGGGTATATGGGCATGTGTTGGCTCCTACTAGTTATATATAGAGGTAGGTGTTGATCAAGATGGAATCTATTCCTCTAAGTAAATAGGGATAAAATCCTATGTTCATTTAATTGTTCTTGATGTTTCAAGTTCCTGGCCAGGACAGATAGATTTAATCAGAAAAGAGTTTCTGATGAGAAAATCTTTTAATCAAGAACTGGAATTAAAAGAGAACATAATATTCATAGCAAATGGAGTTTGACATAAACCATGACTTCAGCTTGAGTTAGGATTTTGTAACAGAGAGATTCCATTGCATGGTAACATATGATTATAGGTTCATTTAAGGTAAACCTTATTACTAATTGGGTGGCCATGGCATGCTATGCTAGGTGTTAACCGTGGTCTATGAGGTACATAAAATGATTTAGAGAAATTATTTCTGGTAAAAAAGACTTCTGTTGATATTAAGAGTTGATATCATGTCTCATTGCCAATTAGTGATGAGCCTAGTAAGTCATACACATACACAAGTTATCATCTAATTAAATATGATTTAATTAATTAATTAAAGAGTTTAATTGATTAATTAAATAGGTTTGGTTTGTAATTAGATTGCAAAGTCCCTAGCATGACTTGAAACCAAATCTAGATTATTGGATGTATAGTATAAGTTAGATTTATATTTAAAGTATTTAAATACGTATTTAATTAATGAGAAATTAATTAATAAAGATTAATTAATTGATTTATATTTGATATAAATTGATTAGAAGAAGAGAAATAATTATTTTGGGTTGAGAACTCAAAATTAAGACACAGGGGTATTTTGGTCATTTCACAGGATGACATTTGGCACCATGAGATGGTGACACATGGCATTACACATAAGCTTACAAAATGTCTTTTAATCATGTAAGATGGTTAAAATTAAGATTAAATATAGGTTTGACACTTGGCACAATGTGATTGGGTCAATTAAACCTAGAGCTAATCAAAAGGTGACATGTGGCAAGGGTTTTAAGTGGTGACCTTGTAACATCCTCATTTTCGTAGTCCGTACATTCTACTGTTCCGACAGCTAATGTCTGGCCCAAAAAGTCGGAATGTCTGGAACTACACTTCGGTGATAATGAATAGACATATAATGATGAAATAAATAAGAAGAAAATGCAAGAAAAAATCAAATACAAATGAAAGAGAGAAAATGAAGCTAACTTAAACGAGCCGGCACCACAGCGATGGGTAACCGCACAGGGAAGGCCGTTGCCGACCCCAGGACCACGAGGAACCCTCGGAATTTAATTTTGAGACATAGATAAAGGTTTATTGAAATGTAATTAACACTAGAAATATCAAAGAAAAATTAATAAATTAGTACAAAGAAAAATGAAAAATCGAGAAACAGACAAAAATCGGTGTTACCGAAAAATCGGGAATATAACCCGAAGTGGGGTATTTTGGTCATTTGACACCTAGAGTTTCCTTTTGACCTCAATGTCCATTAAAAATAAATGATATTACACTTTAGAAATGTCATGAAAAATTAAATTGTGATACAATATGTAAATAGTAAAAGAATGGAGCCAAATGAGCAAATAAGGAAACTTTAACTAATTAAACATTAAAATCCAAGTTAGTGCTCCACTAACTCTTAATTTGGGAAACTTAAATATTCCTTTGGGGCAGCAGAACCATCATCTTCCTACTTGAGAAATAACCAGCCAAAACCTCCATGGAAATCCACCATGGCCAAACTCCCTCCATCACCATGCAACCATATTCAAGCCCTCATTTCACCATAGTTTCTTCATCAAAGCTTGCACACACACCTTGGGCAGTATGTTGGAAGCAAAAAGAAGAGGATTTGATGAAGTTTTGGTGAAGCTCAAAAAAAGGTTAGTGCTAGTTTTTCATCCCTTGCTTCATTAAAGTTTGTATTAAGGTTGAGATGAGTTGGATGGTGAAGAAATTTGAAGGATTTGATGAGTTATTGATATATTTAATTTTGGACAGCCATGAAAGTTTATTGTAGTTGAGCTTTTCTTACCTCAAATGGATGGAAACTAAGGTTGAATAACTTAAATGGAGGAAGTAGCAAGTTAAAATCTAAGTTTGTGCATGTAGTGCTTGAATTAAGGGTGTGTAATGGAACCTTAATGCTTTGGGCAAACTGCCATGTTTGGCAGCCTATTAAACCATGAATTTGTGTGTGAACATGTAGTTGTTAATGAAATATGCTAATGTTAAATTGTGGGCAGCAAGTGTAAGTGATATTGAAGTATGATTATGTTGAAGTGTATGTGTAATATTGACATTGAGATATGTTGAATTTTGGTGGAAGTGAATGTTGAACTTAATGGTGAATTGTGTGCATTGAACACTTGAATATTCTGCCCAAAATTGTTGCTGGAATTGTGTACAATATATATATATATATATGGAAGTGTTATTGATTGAATATTGAAGTAATGAGGAGGAGAAGGAATATCAAATTGGAAGTGTATGTGCTTTATGCAGGTTGTGTATTGAAGGCAGTACCTAAATTAGGCCATAAGTGCCAAACTATGAACCCAATTGGTATGAAGCCAATGGGGGGGTGAAACTAGACACCAAATAGGCCAACTTTCATGTAGAAATGTTGCCAAAATTCTGCCTAGAAACTGACCTTAAAAATGACCAAATCCGGATTAGCAACCTTGCAACCCAGATTTTTTATCATATGAACAGTAGTCCTTGGGATGACCATAACTCACTCAAAACAGGTCCAATTGACGTGAAATTTTTACCATGGTTAGTTTAGACATAGAGCTACAATTCTTATGCAGACAACAAAACCCAGAAATGGCCAGAACCAAGTCAAAGCGCTTGCACAAGTTTAGGTACCAAAACTGCCAGAACTAAAATTGATCAAATTTTGCACTAAAGGTGCAATCTGTCCAGCTTTAGTGAATTGACCATATCTTGGTCTATACGACTTAGAATGTCCTGAAATTTTACCCCGAGTGCAATAAGACATAGAGCTACAATTCTTATGAAGACAACAAAACCCAGAAATGGCCAGAACCAAGTCAAATAGCTTGCACAATTTCAGGTACCAAAACTGCCAGAACTAAAATTGACCAAATTTTGCACTAAAGGTGCAATCTGTCCAGCTTTAGTAAACTGACCATATCTTGGTCTACACAACTTAGAATGACCTGAAATTTTGCCCCGAGTGCAATAAGACATAGAGCTATAATTCTTATGAAGACAACAAAACCCAGAAATGGCCAGAACCAAGTCAAATGGCTTGCAAAACTTCGGGTACAAAAACTGCCGAACCAAACATGTCCTAAAATTGACCAAATTTTGCACTAAAGGTGCAATCTGTCCAGCTTTAGTAAACTGACCATATCTTGGTCTATACAACTTAGAATGACCTGAAATTTTTCCCCGAGTGCAATAAGACATAGAGCTACAATTCTTATGAAGACACTAAAACCCAGAAATGGCCAGAACCAAGTCAAAGGGCTTGCACAAGTTCAGGTACCAAAACTGCCAGAACTAAAATTGATCAAATTTTGCACTAAAGGTGCAATCTGTTCAGCTTTAGTGAATTGACCATATCTTGGTCTATACGACTTAGAATATCCTGAAATTTTACCCCAAGTGCAATAAGACATAGAGCTACAATTCTTATGAAGACACCAAAACTCAGAAATGGCCAGAACCAAGTCAAATAGCTTGCACAAGTTCAGGTACCAAAACTGGCCGAACCAAAAGTGACATAAAAATGACCTAAGCCTACTATTTTAGTGCTTTCTGTCCAGCATTGGTAAATTGACCATATCTTGGTCTACACAACTCAGAATGACCTGAAATTTTACCCCGCATGCAATAAGACATAGACCTACAAGTTTGTAGTTTGGACCGAAACCCAAAAACCGAGGGAACTAGGTCGTCCGGCTAGGTCAAAATAGTACACCGAAATCCGATAAATTGCAATAAAATGCAATACACTTAGAAATGAAATTGGTAACATGTACCAACACTAAAGGGCTATAAAATGTGACATATTGGTAACATTAGAATTGACTCACGTAGAGTGCATTAAGGGTCAACACTATAGGTTGACTAAGGAAATGAATTGAAGGGAATAGTACCAAGAGAAATAGGACTTTAAGCTAGACAAATCTAGCACACAAAAATTGAGAAATTGACCAAATTTTGAAGTAAAGGTGTAATCTGTCCAGCTTTAGTAAATTGACCATAACTTGGTCTATACAACTCGAAATGACCTGAAATTTTGCCCCGCGTGCAATAAGACATAGAGCTACAATTTTGCTTCTTTGACCAGAAGCTAAAAACCAAGGAAAATAGGACTTTAAGCTAGACCAATTTAGCATAAAATTGGTAATTACATAAAATGATGCTTGAAGTGATTTGGCAATGAATGCCAACTTGTGAAAAGGGTAAATTGCATTATATTGACAACATATTGAATTGTAAATTGTGACATGTTGATGCTAGAATCAACCTATCCATGAAGCATAAAAAGGTCAATAATTTTATTGACCAGCGAAAGGCATAAAGATGTATAAACCCTATGAATAAAGAATTAAATATGTAACATTGTAATATGCCCTAATTTGCCTAGTTGACTAGTTTGGATAGGTTGGCATGCCAATAGGATTCTGACAGCTGTTCTGTAAATGACTTTACGTCATACTGTGTTTTATGGCTTATTATGCCATACTATGATTTTAATAGCCTATGGCTATATAGATTGTGTTATTATACTCGGCTTAATGCCTGATTGATTATATGTCTTTTTAGCCGCACTGTTTGCACACCAGGAGATACTTTGTGACCGATGGTGTGATGGCCCGAGGTACTAGGTACCCAGTGCTAGTGTATCCGTTTATCCAGTCTGATCAGTGTATAGGCTATATGGGCAGTCATTTAAAACATTATTCAATTCAGGAAGCTAAGTTAAGTTAAGTATAATGAAATTTCAGTATAATTAAGTTAAGTATTGAATGAATGAGTAAAAGAGATTAGCAAAAGAAGTATAACAAAAATATAAATTGCAGAACCGTAGAGACTTGAAATACAATACAGTTAGAATAATTTGTATACTGGGTAGTATTACTGAATGGTTATAAACTAAGCACTTCCAACGAGGAACAAACTAGTATATGAGATCGTTGATGCTAGAAATACCATACCAAATTAAATTGATTCCTAAGTATATGAATTATGATTTATTTCTTTCTTTACTTGTATATATTATTTATTGTTATATTATTGCACCACTAAGCAGAAATGCTTAGCGCGATGGAATTGCTTCCTCGCAGTATCAAGGTAAAACCAGAGACTGTCGATCGAGATTTTTGGAGTCCGCACTGCGTAGTGTCAAAAGAGTTCAAGATTGTCACCTCCTCAGCAATGCATGTAGATAGGGCTCATTTTATACATGTTATGTATATTGTTCATTCCTAGCACATTGTAAATTATTTGTATATCTTGTACAAAATAAACTCATGTAATTAACCTATGAATTATGGAAGCTATTCAAAGTAAGTATTTTAATATGTGAATTGAATTTGAGTTATAATGAAATTGTACTTGTGAATATTGAGATGTTGAAAATCTGATGAGATTTCTGAGAAATCTGGATACTGTATTGAGATACATTATGTTTGAAAATTTTTGAGACTATTAAGTTTGAGAAATTGAGTATATATATTGAAATTGTTTTTGGCAGGTTCAGAAGAACTGCTAGTCCAAATTACAGCCGGCACGTTGTCGGATTATCGTTAAAATTTTTGAAATTTCCAAATAAATTAGATTTTGATAAAAGTAAACATAACCTAAACCTTAAATAAAGTTTTTTAATAAATAAATCAAGAACTGTAATGAAATCAGATAAGATCAGGTGCTCCGGCACGCCATGTAGCACGCCTTGCTCGACTACACTGTAGACGGGTGAGGGGTGTTACAGACCTAGCTATATAAGGGAAAGGATGAAAAGAAAAATACCTAGCTACCATTTTCATTGGTGCCGCCCCAAAGAACCTCTCCCTCTCTTCTTCTTCATCTCTCATCAATTCAAAGAGATTAGCCATCAATCTCTTGAATTAAAAATACTAGAAATTGTTTCTAGTGTCCTGTTTACATATTTAATCTCTTAAAAGGCAGAACTTAATTTTCTAAATAATAGAAAAAGCTTTAGAAGCTGTTCAAGGGCTGCCACAGGTGTTCTTGGTGTGGACAAGTTAGAGGGACAACATCTGGTGCCCGGAAGACGAATCTCAAAGGCGCAAATACACTGCAGTGCATCAAGAGGTTAGTGTGTTTGTTCTTGATTTAATCTAGGGTTCTAAAATTAATCTAATTAATTTTAAAATCTTAAATAGCAAATACAGATCCAAAAACATATTAAAAGAGTTTTAATATGTTGTTTATCGTTGAAATCAAATAGATAAAAATAAATCTTGCATGATGCATGTGACCCTAGGTGAAAATTTTTGAATTCAATGGTATAAACTTGTGTTTTTCATGCTTCTGTTCCTTCAATTGGTATCAAAACCACTATATTCGCCATTTAGATTGTTGATTATATGATTTAATTGTGTGTTTTAATCATAAGATGATTTATCCATTGCTGGTTGCAATGGATGTGTGGCAGCATGCTTGAAGAACACCAACATGGTGCGCAAGGTTTGGCTTCATAGGTGGTGCAAAGGTTTGGCTTTTTAATTCTGCAATTGTTGTATAATCTAAGGCCTATTTTATGACTAATTAAAGTGTTTAATTAGTAGTTTTAATCACACAATTACATTTTGATTCAAATCAGAATTTTAAAAATTGTTTGAATGTGATTCAAATCTAAATTTTAAAAGTTGTTTGAATGTGATTCAAATATGAATTTTTTAAGTTGTTTGAATCATATTTAAATCTGATTTTTTGAAGTTGTTTGAATAATATTCAGATCTGAATTTTTAAAAATTGTTTGAATGTGATTCAAATCTAATTTTTTAAGGTTATTTGAATGTGATTCAAATCTGAATTTTTAAATTTCTTTGAATGAGATTCAAATCTGAATTTTTAAATTTATTTGAATCATATTCAAATCTAAATTTTTAAGTTGAATATGAGATATTCAATTTAATTTAAGTATGTATATATTTTTTTTAATTGTTAAATAGTGATATGCATGATGGATGATCATGGACTATAAAAGCCCAATGTGATTGGATTTATTCTTTTATGTTTCTTTGGGATTGTAATTTAAATTAATTTATTTTAATTTATTTTTGGGCATGTATTGTTAAGGTTGTAATAATTTTTGGGTTATAATTTCATTTATTTAATTTCTTGTAAATTTGCCTTGGTATGCCAAGGATTATTATGTAATAATGGATTGCAAGAAGTTCAAGGAGGTCAAGAGCATTGGTGGGACCAATGGGAGGAATTCAAGATCAAGTGTTGATTATGTACTCCTTCAGCAACTCTTGTAAAATGAATGAATGAAATGCACCTAGGAATGCCCTGATTCAATTCTTGGTGGCTTAGAATTTAATCTCTTAGAAAGTCCATGATCATACCATATTTACTGCTTATCCATGAATGCATGAGATGTATGGGAATGTATGCAATTATATGATATATGCATGCTAAATGGATAATGTGCATAGTGAGATCTTAATAGTAATTAGGATGACCACAAAATCATCCAAACAAATTATTAAGAAGTACGACTGTAGATTCCACTACCGAGGCTGAGTATATTGCTGCATCAGATGCTGCAAAGGAAGCTGTTTGGATGAAGAAGTTCGTGACAAAACTCGCAGTAGTTCCTTCCATTGAGTCAGCGGTTCCACTTCACTGTGACAACAATGGAGCAGTCATATTAGCTAAGGAACCCTCACCAGAAATCAAAACATATAGAAAGGCGCTACCACATTATTAGAGAAATAGTTGGACGAGGCGATGTAGCCATACAAAAAGTAGCATCAACTGAAAATCCAGTTGATCCATTCACTAAGCCCATGTCACAGATTCAACTAGACCGACATCTTGAGAAGATGGGTCTAAAATATTTTAATGAATGGCTCTAGTGCTAGTGGGAGATTATTAGTAGTATGCCCTAGAACATATCATTTAGTATGTATCTTGTACATCTTTTATTAATAAAAGGCATTTTCACTTTTCCATTTACATAATATATTTATGTGTAATAGAAAAAGGTCCATTGATATTTTGTTAGAAATTCTATTCTTAAGTTGTTAAGAATATGAGTGATAGTATTTATAGTACAAAGTATCATAAATAGGTTTACAATCGAGGATACTTCATAATAAGGACATGACTTATCCAGAAAGACGCATCTGATGTGGACAAGCTAGAGGGACAATATTTGGTGTCTTAAAGACGCATCCCAAAGATACAAATACGCTGTAGTGCATCAAGAGATTAGTGTATTTTTTCTTGATTTAATCTAGGGTTCTAAAATTAATCTGATTAATGCAAAAATCTTAAATGGCAAATACAAATCCAAAAACATATTAAAAGAATTTTAATATGTTGTTTATCATTGAAATCAAATAGATAAAAATAAATGTTGCATGATGTATGTGACCCTAGGTGAAAATTTTTGAATTCAATGATATAAACTTTTGTTTTTCATGCTTCTGCTCCTTCAACTAAAATGTACAGAGGGCTAAAAAAACATTACTGGTGGATGGGTATGAAAAGGGCTGTAGCTGATTTTGTCTCCAAATGCCTAACTTGTCAGCAAGTGAAGGCAACACATCAAGTACCTGTTAGTAGTATGCCCTAGAGCCTATCATTTAGTATATATCTTGTACATAGTATGCCCTAGAGCCTATGATTTTTTAAAGTTGTTTGAATAATATTCAGATCTGAATTTGTAAAAATTGTTTGAATGTGATTCAAATCTGATTTTTAAAAATTGTTTGAATGTGATTAAAATCTGAATTTTTAAGGTTGTTTGAATGTGATTCAAATCTGAATTTTTAAATTTGTTTGAATGAGGTTCAAATCTGAATTTTTAAATTTATTTGCATCATATTCAAATCTGGATTTTTAAGTTGAATATGAGATATTCAATTTAATTTAAGTATGTATGTTTTATTCAATTGTTAAATAGTAATATGCATGATGGATGATCATGGACCATAAAAGACCAATGTGATTGGATTTATTTCTTTTATGTTTCTTTGGGATTGTAAATTAATTAATTTATTTTAATTTATTTGGGCATGTATTATTAAGTTTGTAATAAATTTTTTGTTGTAATTTCATTTATTTAAGTTCTTGTAAATTCGCCTTGGTATGCCAAGGATTACTATGCAATATTGGATTGCAAGAAGTTCAAGGAGGTCAAGAGCATTGATGGGACCAGTGGGAGGAATTCAATATCAAGTGTTGATTATGTACTCCTTTAGCAACTCTTGTAAAATGAATGAATGAAATGCAGCTAGGGATGCCCTGATTCAATTCTTGGTGGCTCAGAATTGAATCCCTTAGAAAGTCCATGATCATACCATATTTACTACTTATCCATGAATGCATGAGATGCATGGGAATGTATGTAATTATATGATATATGCATGCTAAATGGATAATGTGTGAAGTGAGACCTTAATAGCAATTAGGATAACTATAAAATCTTCCAAACAAATGATTAAGTTGAAAATGCTATAATTAAAGTAATTATAACATGGGCCCTTCATTGGGGCAATTATTTTAAGAAATTTTAAATAGTTGCATAAGATGCAATTAATTTAAGAGATTTTCTTAAGAATAATTGTTAAGCATGAGATGTTGTAAATATTAAATGGTTTGGTGGCCAATATTAGATGTACCTGAGGACATTAAAATTATTTGCATAATTACTGGCTCAATGGGATCAACTTAACTAATGCAAGATAAGTCAATAATGGATGTACCTGAGATTTTGAGCATTAGAAGCTAGGTAAAGGATTGAACCTCACATGAGATGTGATGGGCAAGGAGTTGCTCACTTATAGTTTATTGTAATTCCAATAACGGATGTACCTGAGGATGATCAATAGAATTATAAGAATTCAATCACCCACTAGAAATCCATCCAAATAGGATTTCCGTTTTCTACTTTGGAAGTGTAGGATTCGCTAAGTTAGTGGGAGGACCAATTTGATTAAAAGACCATAATCATTTTGGTCAATTACTTGATACATTTACTAATTAATCTGGTTATTTTCTACAATTACTTTTTTGATAATAATGAGCACGGAACAACCACCACCATCCAATATCCTTGCAAGCATACTTGATCGCAATAGGTTGACAGGACCTAATCTCTCTAATTGGCTAAGAAATTTGAAACTTGTCCTGAACCTTGAACATATAGGATATGTTCTAGATTCAAATGTTCCTGGTCCCTTACCTCCAGAGGCCACTCAAGTGGAACATGAAACTTTGGACAAGTGGAAGGAGCATGATATGAGAGCTAAGTGTTACATATTTGCTTCTATGAGTAATGAGTTACAGAAGCAGCATGAGAATATGCAGAGTGTGAGTGAGATCCTCCTTCGCCTATAAGAGTTGTATAGTGAGCACAGCAGGAATGCTAGGTATGAGATATCGAGGCAGTTGTTCCTCACGAGGATGTCTGAGGGACAAAATGTTGGGGATCATGTCTATAAGATGATTCGGTTGATTGAGCAGTTGGAACATCTTGACTTCAACATGGATTTCCAACTACAGATGGATTTGATCCTTCAGTCACTTCCTGAGTCTTTTGGGAATTTTGTGACAAATTTCCATATTACTAATGCACCTTAGCTAGTTTACTCAACATGCTGGTAATTGCCCAAAAGAATATGCCGGGCAATAAAGCAAAAGAGGTAGCTTTGATTGTATCTTTTTCTGCTGGAAAGTCCAACAAGAAGAAGGGCAATAAGAAAAAGAAATCTCAGATTCCTAGTCCTTCTAAGAAAATAGCTAAACAGAAAAGAAAGACCAAAGCTGACAAAGGCAAAGGAAAGTGTTTCCACTGCCAACAGGAAAGTGTCTCCATTGCCAACAGGAAAGTGTTTCCATTGCCAGTAAGAAAGTGTTTCCACTGGCCAGAGTGTAGCAATCTAAATGAATGCAATGCCATGGTGAAAACCAACTCAAGTTCAAAATATATGTAACACCCTCCCGATAGCAATTCCGTACATTCTACTGCTCGTGACCAGGTCGGTCGGACCATTAGAACGTCCGGAAAATATTTAAACTAAAGTGAGGAACCATAATTAACTCAAATATTGATAAGAAAAATTTAGTAAAAATTTTAGAAATAAAATACAAACAAGTTAAGCAGTCGGTGCCTAGCGATGGGTAACAGAGGGAAGTTGCGGTTCTAACGAGGAGCCCTAGACCCGGGGAAAAATTCATAAAATAATTTTTGGGACTCCAGAGAAGGGTTATTGAGGTTTCCATGGCATTAGAATGCCAAGAAAATACCTAGGAAAATTTTTCAATCGGTACAGACAATTTTGACCCGTTAAGCCAAACGGAGGGCATTTTGGTCATTTTGCCTTCAGAGGTGATTTTTGGCCGAGTTGTCCAGTCGAGTAAATAATTATTATGAAATACAATATGAATAAACATTACTAGAAATTAAATTGAAAATGAGTAGTGGAGGAAAGAAAAGAAAAATACAATATATGCAATTTATGACATCATTGTGATGTCATTTAAATTACCAACCAATCACAATTAAGCAACCATTTGACTAACTAATTAAAGAGATAAATAAAGACTAAGGAAGACCAAAAACCAGCAGCCATCCCTCTTTCCTCAAGTGCAGCCGAAACCTTTGATTGCCCTAAACCTCCATTAATCCTTCAACCAAAGCTCAATTTCCTCCTTCATTTCACCCTAAAACCCTAGAGAACTTTCACTAAAATTTGTTCTTACACCTTGCAAAACCTTTTGGCAGCCAAGAAGAAGAGAAGAAAGTGAAGAATTTGAGCTTTTGAAAAGCTCCTAAGTGAGGTTAGTGCTATACTTTCACTCTCACTCCTTTAATCCTTGCTAGAGCATCATTTTAAGTTAAGAAATTGTAAGAATTTGAAGTAAATCATATATGTTAGAGCGTCTTCAATTTTCGGCAGCCCTAAGGAAGGATGAGTTTGATTGTTTTAATGAATTTAGAGTGGCTAGAAATGATGTTTAAGGTATGAATATGCATGGATGTTGAACTAGTGTGCTAATTGAGGTTTATGGGTAAATTGAATTGGACATTAGGGTTTTGAGAAGTAAAAATTGATTTGGCTTATGAAACTGTTAAAGAACACTTTAATGGTCAATTAGTGACCATTTGAGGTATGTTGACCATAAATTGGACTGAAAAATGGCATGGCAAAGGGGAATGGTAGGCTGCCTAAAGACAGCAGAATGGTGACTGAGATTTCAGTCCAATTACACAGCCATAACTTTGGCTGTGTTGGTCCAATTGGTGTTTGGTCAATTGGACATGAAACTAGGCTTATAATGTCATATTTTTGCTGAAGAAACCATGCCCAAAAGACCAAAGCAAGAGGACCAAAAGTTGGGCCCAATCTGGGCACCCTGCAACTGATTGAGCAGAATGACCAAATGAACAGTGTTCATTTGGCCATAACTCACTGTAGATTTGGTCAATTGACCTGAAATTTTTACAGAAACAAGTTAAGACATAGACAAACAACTTTCATGAAGAAACCTACCCCAAATTATGGCCAGAACCAATTCAAAAATGCAATCACAGTCCTTTGTTCATGTTCTCAGACATATGGTCAATTCTGCAGATTGGCAATCCGGCCAGCTGTGGTTTTTGAGTCATATCTGGAGCTACAAAACTCCAAATGGAGTGATTCAAAAAAGGAAATTCAACTAGACAAAATAAGGAACAACTTTCATGGTTGTAATTTCTTCAAATTCCCACTGCAACAGTGTTTAATGGAATAGTAAACATATGCTTCAAACAACTGAAATTTTCTACCCTCTTGGTTTTAAGTTAGAAATGGTAATGGTGACCAATTCCAACAAGTTTTAAAAGCAAAATGTGGTATGTTGGGAGTGCCAAAACCAATGTACCTAATTTCTACCTAAAAGTCAACATTTTAGTTGACCATAGAGGTGAATAGTAACACCAAAACTTGAAATCCAAAGATTGAAGAATTTTAAAGTTTCAAATGCCCCAGTATACCTAACAAGATTGGTTTGGATAGTTTGGCATGCCAATAGGGTTCAGTTAGCAGTACTGCACATGGAAATATTCCATTCGGTGATTTTATGGCTTTTAGCCATTCTGACTTTGTATTGAGACTTGGCCTTGTGCCTGATGTTATTACAGCTTATTAGCTGTTCTGTTGCACACTGGGAGATGCATATGTGATCGATGGTGTGACGGCCCGAGGTACTTGGTACCCAGTGCCAGTTTACCCGTTATCCAGTCCAGTGGTCTAGTGTAGGTTACTTGGGCAACCAAATGAATGAAAGTGAACAAAGTTAATGAATTAATGTATATACCCATACTAAACAAATGAATCATACACATTCCCTACATATTTGTTTTCTTGTTATTTTCTTTTATTTTATTATTGCACCACTAAGCATTATTGCTTAGCGCGTTGCTTTTGCCATGCGTAGGTACTGGAGATACAGATCGTGAGCCCAGTAGACCGCAGACTGGGTGAATTCATCCTGCAGTTCTGCATAGTGTCCGTGTCACCTCAACTTCTGTAAATTATATTCACAAGCATGGTATAAATTAATTAAGGTATATTAGAATGTGCCAGTACACCGTGTGGCATTACTTACTCCGGTATACTGTACACGGGTAAGGGGTGTCACATTTAGTGGTATCAGAGCACGGTTTAGGCATTTCTGGGCCTAGATTGGGTCCATACCATGCATTGCATTTGTAAGAGTCGAGGTGACACTAATGCAGATCTGTTTGTCTTTCTTATTTTGAATATGATATGGATCCTTCATCTCAGAGAGCAGTCGAGGGGGAAGTGGAGAGTCATGCTCCACCTGCAGCAGCTGAGACTGGGGGTAGGGGAGAACCTACTCCACCAGCTCAAGCAGAGCTTGCTCAACCTCCACAGGCCATGTTCCAACAAATGGCCGACTTCTTTAGACAAATGGCTGGAGTAATGCCAGCACCACCACCACCACCAGCTCCACAGCAGAAATCACACCTGGAAAGGCTAAGAAAGTTTGGGGCGGTGGATTTCTTCGGCAAGAGAGAAGATGACTCTGTTGCAACCGAGAATTGGTTAAACAGAATGGGCAGAGTCTTAAAACAACTCCACTGCACCCCAGAGCAAAACCTAGAGGCTGCCATATCCCTGTTGCAAGATGATGCCTACGAATGGTGGGACACTGTGTCCAGTGAAGTGCAGCCAGAAGCTGTAACATGGGACTTCTTTCTCTCCGAGTTCAAGAAGAAATATGTGGGTACTGTATACCTGGAAGAGAGAAGAAGAGAGTTTATTAACCTGAGGTAGAGACAGCTATCAGTGGCCAAATATGAGAAGGAATTTGTTCGATTAAGTCGCTACGGAAGGGAGATAGTCCCTAATGAAGCTGAAAGATGTAAGAGATTTGAAGAGGGACTAAATGACAACATCAAGATCCAGCTCACTGCCTTGGGAATCATATAATTTAGCAAGTTAGTGGAAGCTGCAATAAGGGTTGAAAAAGTAAGAATAAGTGAGCAGACCAGAAGGGAGAGACAGCAGAAGAGGGGCCCAGGTCAGTCTAGTTCAGCTCCTGCATCTGGGAAGAGGTTCAAAGGTCCACCTGCACAGAGTTCAGGTCAGCCACATGGTCAGGGTCAGTCTCAGGGGCCCAGGCCACAGTTCACCCCTAGGAGAGGTCAGTCCACACCATCAGTGGGCAGCTCTCTAAGGATGGGGTTCAGGGGACCAGCCCCAACATCTTCGGCATGTCCACACTGTTTGAAATGGCACAAGGGGGAATATTGGAGAGTAACTGGTGCTTGTTTAAGATGTGGATCGACAGAACATCAGCTGAGGAACTGCCCACGCAGAACTACTACAGCTGCCCCAACACAAGCAGATAGACCTGCTCCTGCACCATAGAGAGGTAGAAAATCTGGCAGATCTGACGAAGTGGGACCACCACAGAGGCCTGCATCCGAGCCAGAAGAGAGGCCAGATAACAAACCACCTGCCAGAAATTATGCCCTGAGAGCTCAGGAGGAGCAAGATGCCCTGGACGTCATCAGGGGTACGTTCTCCCTCTACAATACACCTGTGCATGCATTGGTGGATCCAGGATCCACTCATTCATACATCTGCATCAACTTACCCGTAGAAAGGGGGATACTAGTAAGGGAAAGTGACCAAGACATTTTGGTCACTAATCCATTGGGCCACAGTGTAGTGGTGAACAAAGTATACAAGGGTTGCCCGTAAAGGATTCAGGGGTATGAATTCTTGGCAGACTTGATTGAGTTGCCCTTCCACGAGTTTGACGTGATTTTGGGAATGGACTGGTTGTCACGTCATCAGGCAATAGTTGATTGCAAACTGAAGAGGATTTCTCTGAAAACTCCGGAGGGTAATGAGATTACAGTTATGGGGAAAGGACGATTTCTGTCCAATGTCATCTCACCACGGTTGCAAGAAGAATGATGAGAAAAGGCTGTGAAGCCTACCTAGCAAATGTGGTGGATACTAGGCAGGCTAAGCCAAACCTGAGTGGTATACCCACAGTGAGAGACTTCCCAGAGGTATTTCCTGAAGAGTTGCTTGGTTTGCCACCAGAAAGGGAAGTCGAGTTTGCTATTGAGACACTGCCGGGTACAGCACCCATTTCCATTGCTCCTTATAGGATGGCACCCACTGAATTGAGGGAGTTGAAAACTTAGTTGCAAGAGTTGCTTGATAAGGGGTTCATACGCCCCAGTGTGTCACCATGGGGAGCTCGGTCTTGTTGTAAAAAGAAGGATGGGACTTTGAGGCTATGCATCGATTGCAAGCGATTGAATAAAGTGACTGTGAAGAACAAATATCCGTTGCCTAGAATTGATGATCTGTTTGATCAGTTGAAGGGAGCAGGAGTATTTTCCAAAATTGATCTCAGATCAGGGTATCATCAGTTGAGGGTGAAGGATGCAAATGTGCCAAAGACTACATTCAGGACCCGGTATGGGCATTATGAGTTCCTAGTGATGCCCTTTGGCCTAACAAATGCACCAGCAGCATTCATGGACCTTATGAACCGTATCTTCCATTCATACTTAGATCGGTTCGTAGTGGTCTTTATTGATGATATTTTGGTGTATTCCAAGACCAGTGAAGAACATGATGAGCATTTGAGGATTGTTCTGCAAACCCTGAGAGAAAAGGAGCTGTATGCTAAGTTGTCCAAGTGTGACTTTTGGCTGAATGAGATTGCATTCCTTGGACACATAGTGTCAGCTGATGGGATTAGGGTGGATCCCAAGAAAATAGAAGCAGTGATGGAATGGAAGCCTCCCAGAAATACAACTGAGGTTAGAAGCTTCTTGGGGCTAGCTGGGTATTATAGGAGATTTGTGAAACGATTTTCCCTAATAGCTGCTCCAATGACCAAGCTATTACACAAGAATGTCAGATTTGACTGGAATGACAAGTGTCATACCAGTTTTGAGAAGTTGAAGGCTATGTTGACAGAGGCACCAGTGTTAACACAAACAAGATCGTGAAAGGACTTTGTGGTCTATAGTGATGCTTCTCATAATGGGTTAGGTGTACCGATGCAAGAGGGGAAGGTTGTCGCTTATGCTTCCAGACAGCTAAATCCACATGAACAGAACTTCCCTACCCATGATCTAGAGCTTACAGCAATTATCTTCGCACTGAAGATATGGAGTCATTAATTGTATGGTTAAAAGTGCTACTTTTACACAGACCACAAGAGTCTAAAATATTTGCCAACCCAGAAGGAGCTCAACCTTAGACAGAGGCGATGGATTGAATTCTTGAAGGATTATGATTGTGTAATTGACTACCATCCTGGGAAGGCGAATGTAGTTACTGATGCTTTGAGCAGAAAGTCCATCACAACTTTGAGATCATTGAATGCCCGTCTCACTTTGATTCGAGATGGAGCTATTTTGGCCGAGTTGTAATCGAGGCCAAACTCACACAGATTTTAGATGGGCGAAGGTAGATGAGAAGCTAATGGCTATTATGAGCAAAATCTCGAGGGAAAAGCAATCGACTATGAGGTGAAGGCGGATGGGTGTCTCAGTATTACAAAGGAAGACTGTGTACCGGATGATGGGGAATTAAAGGCCAAGATTCTAAAAGAGGCACATACCGGTATATGCTATGCACCCGTGAAGTACAAAGATGTATCATGATCCAAGCTCCAATATTGGTGGCACAGTATGAAGAAGGACATAGCCGACTACGTGACTAAATGCTTGACATGTCGGCAAGTCAAGGCGAACATCAAGTTCCATCGGGTTTGCTACACCTATGCGCATACCGAATGGAAATGGGATCGGTCACCATGGATTTTGTGAGTGGTCTACCTCTCACCGGAAGAAACATGATGCGATGGGTGATAGTGGATGATTAACGAAGTCAAGACACTTTCTCGCCGATTAGACCGACTACTCATCGGAAAAGTTAGCGGTGTATGTCGGTGAGATAGTTAGATCGCATGGAATTCTACTTTCCATCATATCTCGATCGAGACCCAAGGTTTACATCGAGATTCTGGAAGAAGTTACATGAGTCCTTGGGTACACAACTCCACTTCAGCACAGCTTTCCATCCTCAGACGGATGGGCAATCAGAAAGAGTAATCCAGGTAAACAATTGAAACCAATGGAATTGATACAAATATTGAATTAAAATGATAACAATAACGTGAAATACTTGTCAGGTCCTTGAGGATATGCTGAGTAGTTGTGTCATTGAGTTTGAGGGAAGTTGGGATAAATACCTCCCACTGGCAGAATTTGCATACAACAATAGCTATCAAGCTAGCATCCAAATGGCCCCATATGAAGCACTGTATGGGAGAAAATGTAGAACTCAGCAGTCTGGACGAATTGGGCGAAGACAACTGGTAGGGCTGCACTGTGAAATAGGCCGAGGAGAAGGTAAAATCAATCAAAGCCAACTTAAAGGTTGCCTCGCATGCATGTAAATCTTATGCCGACCTGAAGAGAAAAGAAATAGAATATGTGGTTGGCGACAAAGTGTTCCTCAAGGTGTCACCGTGGAAGAAGGTATTGAGATTTGGAAGGAAAGGCAAGTTAAGCCCTAGGTTCATTGGCCCATATGAAGTCATTGAACGTGTGGGTCCAGTGGCCTATAGGCTAGCTTTACCACCAGAGCTGGACAAGATCACCAATGTGTTCCACGTGTCTATGCTCAGAAGATACCGCTCAGATCCTTCACATGTCATCTCCAGAGAAGAAATTGAAATACAACCGGATTTGACATATGAAGAAGAACCTCTACGGAACCTGGCTCGGGAAGTGAAAGAGTTGAGGAACAAGCAAATTCCACTGGTGAAAGTGCTATAGAGGCACCACAACACCGAAGAGGCAACTTGGGAAAGTGAAGAGATGATGAGGCAACAGTTCCCTCAACTGTTTTCAACAGGTAAATTTCGAGGACGAAATTTAAATTAGAGGGGAAGAGTTGTAACACCCTCCCGATAGCAATTCCGTACATTCTACTATTCCGGTGACTGGTGTCGGTCCGGACAGCTAGAACATCCGAAAAAATATTTAAACTAAAGTGAGGAACCATAATTAACTCAAATATTGATAAGAAAAATTTAGTAAAAATTTTAGAAATAAAATACAAACAAGTTAAGCAGGTGCCCTAGCGATGGGTAACCAGAGGGAAGTTGCGGTTCTCGCAACGAGGAGCCCTAGACCCGGGGAAAAATTCATAAAATAATTTTTGGGACTCCAGAGAAGGGTTATTGAGGTTCCCATGGCATTAGAATGCCAAGAAAATACCTAGGAAAATTTTTCAATCGGTACAAACAATTTTGACCCGTTAAGCCAAACGGAGGGCATTTTGGTCATTTCGCCTTCAGAGGTGATTTTTGGCCGACTTGTCCAGTCGAGTAAATAATTATTATGACATAAAATATGAATAAACATTACTAGAAATTAAATTGAAAATGAGTAGTGGAGGAAAGAAAAGAAAAATACAATATATGCAATTTATGACATCATTGTGATGTCATTTAAAATTACCAACCAATCACAATTAAGCAACCATTTGACTAACTAATTAAAGAGATAAATAAAGACTAAGGAAGCACAAAAACCAGCAGCCATCCCTCTTTCCTCAAGTGCAGCCGAAACCTTTGATTGCCCTAAACCTCCATTAATCCTTCAACCAAAGCTCAATTTCCTCCTTCATTTCACCCTAAAACCCTAGAGACCTTTCACTAAAATTTGTTCTTACACCTTGCAAAACCTTTTGGCAGCCAAGAAGAAGAGAAGAAAGTGAAGAATTTGAGCTTTTGAAAAGCTCCTAACTGAGGTTAGTGCTATACTTTCACTCTCACTCCTTTAATCCTTGCTAGAGCATCATTTTAAGTTAAGAAATTGTAAGAATTTGAAGTAAATCATATATGTTAGAGTATCTTCAATTTTCGACAGCCCTAAGGAAGGATGAGTTTGATTGTTTTAATGAATTTAGAGTGGCTAGAAATGATGTTTAAGATATGAATATGCATGGATGTTGAACTAGTGTGCTAATTGAGGTTTATGGGTAAATTGAATTGGACATTAGGGTTTTGAGAAGTAAAAATTGATTTGGCTTATGAAACTGTTAAAGAACACTCTAATGGTCAATTAGTGACCATTTGAGGTATGTTGACAATAAATTGGACTGAAAAATGGCATGGCAAAGGGGAATGGTAGGCTGCCTAAAGACAGCAGAATGGTGACTAAGATTTCAATCCAATTACACAGCCATAACTTTGGATGTGTTGGTCCAATTGGTGTTTGGCCAATTGGACATGAAACTAGGCTTATAATGGCATATTTTTTCTGAAGAAACCATGCCCAAAAGACCAAAGCAAGAGGACCAAAAGTTGGCCCCAATCCGGACACCACAATCGATTTCAGAATGACCAAATGAACAGTAACTGTTCATTTGGCCATAACTCACTGTAGATTTGGTCAATTAACCTGAAATGGTTACAGCAACAAGTTAAGACATAGACAAACAACTTTCATGAAGAAACCTACCCCAAATTATGGCCAGAACCAATTCAAAAATGCAATCACAATCACTGTTCATGTTACTATAGATATGGTTAATTCTGCAGATTGGCAATCCGGCCAGCTATGGTTTTTGAGCCATATCTGGAGCTACAAAACTCCAAATGGAGTGATTCAAAAAAGAAAATTCAACTAGACAAAATAAGGAACAACTTTCATGTTTGTCATTTCTTCAAATTCCCACTGCAACAGTGTTTAATGGAACAGTAAACATATGCTTCAAAAAATTGAAATTTTCTGCCCTCTTGGTTTTAAGTTAGAAATGGTAATGGTGACCAATTCCAACAAGTTTTAAAAGCAAAATGTGGTATGTTGGGAGTGCCAAAACCAATGTACCTATTTTCTACCTAAAAGTCAACATTTTAGTTGACCATAGAGGTGAATAGTAACACCGAAACTTGAAATCCAAAGATTGAAGAATTTTAAAGTTTCAAATGCCCCAGTATACCTAACAAGATTGGTTTGGATAGTTTTGCATGCCAATAGGGTTCGATTAAGCGATCGCACATGGCAATATGCCATTCGGTGATTTTATGGCTTTTAGCCATTCTGACTTTGTATTGAGACTTGGCCTTGTGCCTGATGTTATTACAGCTTATTAGCTATTCTGTTGCACACCGGGAGATGCATATGTGACCGATGGTGTGACGGCCCGAGGTACTAGGTACCCAGTGCCAGTTTACCCGTTATCCAGTCTAGTTGTCTAGTGTAGGTTACTTGGGCAACCAAATGAATGAAAGTGAACAAAGTTAATGAATTAATGTATATACCCATACTAAACAAATGAATCATACACATTCCCTACATATTTGTTTTCTTGCTATTTTCTTTTATTTTATTATTGCACCACTAAGCATTATTGCTTATCGCGTTGCTTTTGCCACGCGTAGGTACTGGAGATACGGATCGTGAGCCCAGTAGACCGCAGACTGGGTGAATCCATCCTGCAGTTCTGCAAAGTGTCCATGTCACCTCAACTTCTGCAGTGCATTGGTAGGACACTAGGTGTCATTTTGGCATTCTGTAATAAATTTTGATTTTCTCATATGTAATTAAACTTGTGTAATGTATATTAATGTTCATGTAAATTATGAAAATTTTATTTGTGAATGGAAAAGTAAATGTTTATTTGTGATTTATACTTGATTATCACATGTGATGGATGTTTGAGAAATGAAAAGGTTGTTGAGAACTGAAATTGAGAAATATTGTTGAGATTTTGGATATTGGAGTTTGAGATGATGGAATACAAATATTGGAAGTGTTTTAAACAGGTTCCGAAAAACTGTTTTCTCCATTTTTAGCCGGTACTCCGCCGGATTTTCTATAAAATCTTCGGAACATCAAATAAATAATACTTTTGATAAATGGCTAAAATAAATTATATTTCATAAATTATATTCACAAGCATGGTATAAATTAATTAAGGTATATTAGAATGTGCCGGTACACCGTGTGGCATTACTTACTCGGGTATACTGTACACGGGTAAGGGGTGTCACAATATATTTGGCACTTAAGGTTATGTCATGTTGCAGAAGATAAGATTACAAAATTGGAGAAAATGGGGATTCTATCCTCATTGGGCTCTGAGCCTACTCCAACTTGTGAATCTTGCCTTCAGGGCAAAATGACTAGATCACCCTTTGTTGACAAGGGCTAAGGGCTGAAAATATTTTGAAGCTAATACATAGTGATGTATGTGGTCCATTCAAGGAAATGGCTAGAGGCGGTTTTCATTACTTTATTACCTTTACTGATTATAAATTAAGGTTTGGGTATTTGTATTTGATGAAATACAAACATGAATCTTTTGAAAAGTTCAAAGAATTTAAATCTAAAGTAGAAAATCAAACAGAAAAGAGTATTAAAGCTCTTCGATCAGATCGTGGAGGTGAATATTTGAGTACTGAATTTGATGAATACTTGAGACAGCATGGCATTGTTTCCCAACTGACTCCTCTAGGAACGCCACAGCTGAATGTTGTATTTGAAAGGAGAAATCGTACCCTATTGGATATGGTACGTAGTATGAAGAGCTATACTGATATGCCAATCTCCTTTTGGGGATTTGCATTAGAATCAGCTTTGTATATTCTGAATAGGATTCCATCAAAATCACCTTATGAGATATGGTATGGAAGAAAACCAAGTCTTAAGCATGTTAAGATTTGGGGTCGTCCAGCTTATATCAAAAAGCTGAACACTGATAAACTAGAAACCAGATCAGAAAAGGGTCGATTTGTTGGATATCCAAAAGATAGTTTTGGATATTATTTTTTATTTGCCTACATCACAAAAGGTTATGGTGAGTAGAGATACCACATTTCTTGAACAACAGTTTGTCCAAGAAGGAGGCAAAGGAAGGCAAATAGAGTTGGAATTAGAGAATTCTGACCAATCAACAGATCAAATGGATATAGATCCATCTAGTCAACCTATACCCGTTGATGAAACATCTACAGCTGTTCCTCGTAGAACAACCAGGGTATCTCACCCACCAGGGAGATATGGTTTCCTTCATGAAGAAGAATAAGAGTTGTCTACTCATGAAGAAGTAGATCATGGAGATGATCCACTTACTCATGAAGAAGTAGATCATGGAGATGATCCACTTACTCATGAAGAAGTAGATCATGGAGATGATCCACTTACCTATGAAGAAGCTATATCAGATATAGACTCTTCAAAATGGATTGATGCTATGAAATCTAAAATTGATTCCATGTATAAGAATCAAGTTTGGGATCTTGTTGACCCACCTGAAGGTATTGTACCTAGAGGGAATAAATGGGTTTTCAAGAAGAATATTGGTTTTGATGGAAAGGTAGAGACTTATAAGGCAAGGCTAGTAGCGAAAGGGTTTCACCAAAGGCAAGGAATCGACTATAAGGAGACTTTCTCGCCTGTTGCCATGCTTAAATCAATTAGGATTCTATTAGCAATAGCTGCATACTATGATTATGAGATTTGGCAGATGGATGTCAAAACAGCTTTTCTCAATGGACATATTGAAGAAAGCATTTTCATGGAACAACCTAGGGGTTTTGATTCTCAAGATGGTTCCAATGTATGCAAGCTAAAGCGATCCATTTATGGGTTGAAGCAAGCTTCGAGGAGTTGGAACTTGAGGATGAGGATGAACCATGTGTATATAAGAAGGTTAGTGACAGTGCTATCACTTTCCTTGTCTTATATGTGGATGACATACTGTTGATGGGTAATGACACAGGTATGTTGACAATTGTAAAGGTATGGTTGTCACATACATTCTCCATGAAAGACTTAGGGGAGGTAACCTATATTCTTGGGATTCGCATCTATAGAGATAGAGCGAAAAGAATAATTGGTTTATCCTAAAGTCTATACTTGGAAAAGGTGCTAAAGAGGTTTAACATGCTTGATTCCAAGAGAAGATTGTTATCAGTGAGACATGATATCCATCTTTCTAAAGAGATGTCTTCAAAGACATCTGAAGAAAGAGATAAGATGGCCAGGATTCCATATGCTTCGGCTATTGGAAGTTTAATGTATGCAATGTTGTGTACTATGTAACATCCTCCCGATAGCAACTCCGTACATTCTACTGTTCCGGTGACCGGTGTCGGTCCGGACAGCTAGAACGTCCGGAAAAATATTTAAACTAAAGTCAGGAACCATAATTAACTCAAATATTAGTAAGAAAAATTTAGCAAAAATTTTAGAAATAAAATACAACCAAGTCAAATGAGCCGGTGCCCAAGCGATGGGTAATCGGAGGGAAGTTGCGGTTCTCGCAACGAGGAGCCCTAGACCCGGGGAAAAATTCATAAAATAATTTTTGGGACTTCGGAGAAGGGTCATTGAGGTTCCTATGGCATTAGAATGCCAAGAAAATATTTAGAAAAATTTTTCAATCGGTACAGACAATTTTGACCCGTTAAGCCAAACGGAGGGCATTTTGATCATTTCGCCTTCAGAGGTGATTTTTGGCCGACTTGTCCAGTTGAGTAAATAATTATTATGACATAAAATATGAATAAACATTACTAGAAATTAAATTGAAAATGAGTAGCGGAGGAAAGAAAAGAAAGTGAAGAAAAAGCTTATTTATGACATCATTGTGATGTCATTTGAAATTGCCAACCAATCACCATTAAGTAACCATTTGACTAACTAATAAAAGAGCTAAATAAAGACCAAGGAAGACCAAAAACCAGCTGCCTTCTCTTCAGCCAAAAACGTGAGTTTCTCTTCTTCCTCCCTCCATTGATGTTCAATCAAGCAAGCTTAATTTCCTACCTTGTTTCACCATAAAACCCTAACCCCACTTAATTAAAATTTTACCCTACACCTTAAACAAGCTTTTGGCAGCCAAGAAGAGGAAAGAAAGAGAAGTTTGAGTTGGGAAAAAAACTGCCCTATTCAAGGTTAGTGCACTATATACCTAAAACTCTTTAATTTCATGAAATGGAACTTGAATTTAGTAAGAAAATGTAATTTAAATGAACAAAATTCATTTGTATGTGTACATGAGTTTTGGCTGCCCTAGTGAAGGAATAGGAAGGAGTGTTTTTGATGAGCTTGAAGTGAACTAGAATCATGTAGGAAGTTTATAAACATAAGAATAATAAGTTGGTATGCTAACTACGACATTTTGTAGAAAACCTAATGTAAAGCTAGGGTTTTGGGGAGTGAAAATTGACTTGGCTTAGGAAATTGTTAGAGCACATTTTAATGGTCAATTAGTGACCATCTTAGGTAAGTTGACCATAAAATGGACTGAAAAATAGGATTGCAAAGTGAAGTTGCAGGCTGCCCTAGGACAACAGCAGAGGGACTGAAAATTCAGTCCACTTGCACTGCCATAACTTGGGCTGTGTTGGTCCAATTGGTGTTTGGCCAATTGGACATGAAACTAGGCTTATAATGGCACATTTTTGCTGAAGAAACCATGCCCAAAAGACCAAAGCAAGAGGACCAAAACTTGGCCCCAATCCGGACACCCTGCAACAGCCCCCTGCAGAATTGACCAAATGAACAGTAACTGTTCATTTGGCCATAACTCACTGTAGATTTGGTTAATTGACCTGAAATTTTTACAGCAACAAGATAAGATATAGAAAAACAACTTTCATGAAGAAACCTACCCCAAATAATGCCATTAACCCATTCAAATGATTGGGCAAAGTTAAGTTATCAAACCTGCAACTCTGCAGATTTACATTTGAACAGTAATGTTTGGATGACTATAACTCCCTCTAGAAAACTCGGATTTAGGAGATTCTTAAACCGATGGAAACCTAAGGTATGGTAGAACATGTCATATGAAGAAAGTTAGACCAAATTATGAACTTAACTTGGTCAAATTACTGACCAAAAATTGGACCAAAATCTGTCAAAACCCAAAATTTCAGCATGAACAGTACACGTGAACAGTAAACTTATTTTGGCCATAACTTGAGCTACAAAACTCCAAATGGAGTGATTCAAAAAAAGAAATTCAACTAGAAAAAATAAGGAACAACTTTCATGTTTACCATTTCCTCAAATTCCCACTGTAGAAATATCAAATGGAACAATAAAGATGAAGCACCAAATCTGAAAATTTTGTTCAATTAGCATTAAGCTTAGAAATGGTATTGGCAACCAATACCAACAAGTTTTAAATACAAAATGTGGTATGTTTGGGGTGTTAGAACCAATACACCTATTTTCTATCCAAAAGTCAACATTTTTGTTGACCAATGAGGTGAATAGTGACACCAAAACCAAAAATTGGCAATTTTGCCAAAATGACCTAAGCTTTGAGAAAGTGACCAAAACCAACAAGTTTTGAATACAAAATGTGGTATGTTGGGAGTACTAAAACCAATGTACCTATTGTTTATACAAAAGTCAACATTTTAGTTGAATAATGAAATGAATAGTGACATGAAAACTTGAAATTCAAAAATTGTGAAACTTAAAAATGCAAAATGCCCTAGTAGGCCTAATGTGATTGGTTTGGATAGTTTGGCATGCTAATAGGGTATTGTTTTAGCAGTACTGCGAAAGGAAAGGCTTTATGCCTGTATTCATGGCTTTATGCCCGTATCCATGGCTTTTATGCCCATATTCATGGCTTTTTATGCCGATTATGTGATATCATGGCTTTTTAGCCCATCGATCGTGACACGTGGTTGGCGTTACGTCCCATGGTATGACGCCCGAGGCACGCGTGTCGGTGCCAACGACCGTTATCGATCTAGTCGTCCAAAGATAGGTTACTTGGGCATGGAAAAGTATAACTGTTATTGAACTGATTATTAAAGAAAATACGAAAATTAAGTATCAGGAATGATTACAAAAATACAAAGAAGCTCAAGATCATGAAGAAAATAATTAACGAAATGCATGAAGAAGTTAATATCATAAAACATGATTAGCCCTCGACTAAATAATAAGTTAGTAATTATTCATCTCTTATGAACACAATAGCAAGGAAATTATTATTTTTATTTGCATATTATATTTTCTTGTATTATTGGCACCACTAAGCTTTATGCTTAGCGTCGCTTTGCAACGCGTAGGTAATCAAGATTTGGACAGAGGGCCCGGTAGACCACGATTCGTAAGGCGGTTCACGATTCGCATAGTGTCAGTGTCACCTCAACTTCTGCAGTGCATTGGTAGGACACTAGGTGTCATTTTGGCATTCTGTAATAAATTTTGTTTTTCTCATATGTAATGAAACTTATGTAATGTATTTTGATTTTCATGTAAATAATGCAAATTTGTGCTTGTAAATGGAAAAGTGAATATTGATACAGAATCATTACATGACTATCAAACGAGATGAATAATTGAGAATTGAAATTGAGAAATGAATGGTTGACAAATGTTGAGATGATGATTATTGGAGTTTGAGAGTAATTGAATACGAATATATGAATATTTGAAGTGTTTTTCACAGGTTCCGAAGAACTGTTTTCTCCATTTTTAGCCGGTACTCTGCCGGATTTTCTTTAAAATTCTCGGAACCTCAAATAAATTATAATTTCGATAAAGGGCTTAAATAAATTATATTTCACAAGTTATATTCAAAAGGAAGAATAAAAATGAATTAAGATAAAATAGAGTGCTCGGCACACTGAGTGGCATAACTTGCTCGACTACATTGTAGTCGGGTAAGGGGTGTCACATACTAGGTCGGATATCACATATGCTGTTAGTTTGACTAGCAGGTATCAATCCAATCCAGGTTTGGAATACTGGATAACTGTTAAGAATATCCTTAAGTACTTGAGAAGAACTAAGGATTTATTCTTGATCTATGGAGGTGGAGACTTGCAATTGGATGGTTATACTGATTCTGATTTCCAATCAGATATCGATGATAGAAAGTTTACCTCTAGATATGTGTTCATTTATAATGGAGATAAAGTTAGTTGGAAGAGTTCCAAACAGAGTATGATTGCAGATTCGACTACCGAGGCTGAGTATATTACTACATCAGATGCTACAAAGGAAGTTATTTGGATAAAGAAGTTCGTGACAAAACTTATAGTAGTTCCTTCCATTGAGTCAACAGTTCCACTATACTGTGACAATAATGGAGCAGTCATACAGGCTAAGGAACCAAGGTCTCACCAAAAATCTAAACACATAGAAAGGCGCTACCACATTATCAGAGAAATAATTGGGCAAGGCGATGTAGCCATGCAGAAAATTGCATCAGCTAAAAATCCAGCTGATCCATTCACTAAGCCTATGTCATAGACTCAGCTAGACCGACATCCTGAGAAGATAGGTCTAAGATATTGTAATGAATGGCTCTAGTGATAGTGGGAGATTGTTAGTAGTATGCCCTAGGGCATATCATTTATTATGCATCCTGTACATATTTTTATTAATAAAAGGCATTTCCACTTTTCCGTTTACATAAGATATTTATGTGTAATAGAAAAGGTCCATTGATATTTTGTTAGAAATTCTATTCTTAAGTTGTTAAGAATATGAGTGACATTATTTCTAGTACAAAGTATCATAAATAGGTTTACAATCGAGGATACTTCATAATAAGGACATGACTTATCCAGAAAGATTGTATTCATGTTTGTTCCCAAGTTATTTATATGAGATATAAATAAGACGGAATGGTGAGTCTTATGCCATATGACAAACATGATAGGCACTTATAAATGATAAGTAGGCCGAACCAGTGACGCTTATGACAAGCACATGGAGTTTACTCTTGTCAATGTTTTGTCATAAATCATGTCAGTGCATATAATCTTTAGACTTGAGATAGCATAGTTATCTTGCATATAGGTAGTTTGAGTTTGATACTGCTTTCATACTTGTACTGTGTATGGGTATATGGGCATGTGTTGGCTCCTACTAGTTATATATGGAGGTAGGTGTTGATCAAGATGGAATCTGTTCCTCTAAGTAAATAGAGATAAAATCCTATGTTCATTTAATTGTTCTTGATGTTTCAAGTTCTTGGCCAAGATAGATAGATTTATTCAGAAAAGAGTTTCTGATGAGAAAAATCTTTTTAATCAAAAACTGGAATTAGAAGAGAACATAATATTCATAACAAATGGAGTTTCACATAAACCATGACTCCAGCTTGAGTTGGGATTTTGTAACAGAGAGATTCCAGTGCATGGTAACATATGATTATAGGTTCATTTAAGGTAAACCTTACTACTAATTGGGTGGCTATGGCATGCTATGCTAGGTGTTAACCATGGTCTATGAGGTGCATAAAATGATTTAGAGAAATCATTTATGGTAAGAAAGAGTTCTGATGATATTAAGAGTTGATATTATATCTCATTGCCAATTAGTGATGAGCCTAGTAAGTCACACACATACACAAGTTATCACCTAATTAAATATGATTTAATTAATTAATTAAAGAGTTTAATTGATTAATTAAAGAGGTTTGGTTTGCAATTAGATTGTAAAGTCCCTAGCATGACTTGAAACCAAATCTAGATTATTGGATGTATAGTATAAGTTAAATTTATATTTAAAGTGTTTAAATATGAATTTAATTAATGAGAAATTAATTAATAAAGATTAATTAATTGATTTATATTTGATATAGATTGATTAGAAGAAGAGAAATAATTATTTTGGGTTGAGAACTCAAAATTATGACACAGGGGCATTTTAGTCATTTCACAGAGTAATATGTGGCACCATGTGATGGTGATACATGGCATTGCACATAAGCTTGCCAAATGTCTTTTAATCATGTAAGATGATTAAAATTAAGATTAAATATAGGTTTAACACTTGGCACAATGTGATTGGGTCAATTAAACCTAGAACCAATCAAAGGGTAACATGTGGCAAGGGTTTAATGTGTTGACCTAGCTATATAAGTGTTATTATAATAAGAAAATAATACAACCAGCAGGCACTCCTCCTTTGTCATGCCATTTTGAGGCTCTCCATCTCTTCTTTTTCATCTCTCATCCATTCAAAGAGATTAGCCATCAATCTCTTGAATTAAAAATACTAGAAATCGTTTCTAGTGTCATGTTTACATCTTTACTCTCTTAAAAGGCAGAACTTGATTTTCTATATAATAGAAAAAACTTTAGAAGCTGTTTAAGGGCTGCCATAGGTGTTCTTGGTGTGGACAAGCTAGAGGGACAACATCTGGTATCCTGAAGACGTATCTCAAAAATGCAAATACACTGCAGTGCATCAAGAGGTTAGTGTGTTTATTTTTGATTTAATCTAGGGTTCTAAAATTAATCTGATTAATTTTAAAATATTAAATGGCAAATGCAGATCCAAAACATATTAAAAGAGTTTTAATATGTTGTTTATCATTGAAATCAAATAGATAAAAATAAATCTTGCATGATGCATGTGACCCTAGTTGAAAATTTTTGAATTCAATGGCATAAACTTGTATTTTTCACGCTTCCGTTCCTTCAGTACTAGCAGGTTTGTTACATCCATTGGCAGTACCAGAGTGGAAATGGGACCGGATAACTATGGATTTTGTGATGGGACTTCTGAGGACACAGAATAGTCATGATGCATTATGGGTTATAGTTGACAGACTGATCAAGTCTGCTCACTTTCTGCCAGTCTGGATGGACTATAGCCTGGAAAGTTTGGCCAGATTGTACATAGATGAGATTGTAAGACTGCATGGAGTGCCAGTATCGATTGTATCAGACAGAGATCCTAGGTTCACTTCTAGATTCTGGGGTAGTCTTCAGAGAGCTCTAGGAACTAGATTGAACTTTAGCACGGCATTCCACCCACAGACAGATGGCCAGTCTGGGAGGGTAATTCAAATCTTGGAGGATATGCTACGAGCTTGTGTGATTGAGTTTGAAGGTAGTTGGGATACTCACTTGCCTTTGATTGAGTTTTCTTATAACAACAGCTACCAATAAAGCATTGGGATGCCTTCATATGAAGCTTTGTATGGCAGAAAGTGCAGAACTCCCCTATGTTGGGATGAAGTAGGTGAAAGAAAGAGATATTGAATATGCAGTGGGTGATAAGGTATTCCTCAAAGTTTCTCCTTAGAAACGGATTATGAGATTTGGCAGAAAGGGAAAACTAAGTCCTCGTTTTATCGGACCATATGAGGTTTTGGAAAGAGTGGGTCCTTTCGCATATCGGTTGGCATTACCTCCAGAGCTAGAAAGGATACACAGTGTCTTCCATGGGTCCATGTTAAGGAGGCACAGATCTAACCCATCTCATGTTCTATCAGTTGAAGAGATTGAGGTAAATCCAGACCTTTCATATGAAGAAGAACCTATAGAGATTCTGGCATATGAGGTAAAGCAGCTAAGGAACAAACAGATACCCTTGGTGAAAGTGCTGTAGAACCATCTTTCTGGCCAAGAAGCTACTTGGGAATGTGAAGAAGACATGAGGAGACAGCACCCACAGCTATTCAGAGACCGATGCCAGGTAAAATTTCGAGACAAAATTTATTTTAAGGGGGGGGGGGAGAATTGTAACACCCCTATATTCGGTAGTGCGTTCTACTGTTCTGGTGACCAGTGTCTATCCGGACAGCTAGAATGCCTGGAATTATACTTAAATATTGGTGAGGAGACATGAAATAATGAAATACAATAGAGAAAAATACAAGAAAAACAAAGGAAAAATAATAGCAATGAAATGTAACCAAGTTAAACGAGCCAAAAACCGTAGCGATGGGTGACCGCACTAGGAAGTTGCGGCAAGGACCATTGACTAGCCCTAGACCGCGGGGAACCCTGGGAAATATTTTTAAGACTTAAATAAACATCTATTGGGGTATAATTGACTTAGAAAATTTTAAAGAAAATTTAATTAATTAGTACAAAGAAAAATAAAAAATCGAGAAACCAACAAAAATTGGTGTTATCGAAAAATCGGAAATACAAACAGATTAAGGGCATTTTTGTCAATTGACACCTAGAGTTGTCTTTTGACCTCAATGTCCATTAAAAATAAGTAGTATTATAGTTTGAAGATGTCATGAAAAATAAAAATGTGGTACATTATATGAATAGTGGAAGAAATGAGGCATAAATGCAAATTATTGAACTTTAAGTAATTTAATTATTTAATCTAAGTTAGTGCTCCACTAACCTCAACTTATGGGACCTATATAAACTATTTTCGATAGAACCTTGAATCATCTTTAACTTTTAAACACTCCAGTCGATTGAATCTCCATTGAAACTCCATAGCCAAAGCTTGAACAAACCTCCATGCACTTTAATTCAAGCCATGTTTCTTCAAACTCCCTTCATTAAAAGTGGTCCTCACATCATGGGCAGTAAGTAGGCAGCAAAAAAGAGAGAAAATATCAAGTTTTAGCAAGCTCTAACAAGAGGTAAGTGTCCATTTTCTTCCCTTCCTTAATTAAAACTTGTGTTGAGGTTGTGGGTAGCATTTTGGGTGAAGAAATTTGAAGAAAAGGTTGAGTTATGGGACTGTCCATTTTTGGCAGCCATGGGTGGTGAGTTTGCTTGAGTTTTTCTTACATTAAATTGGTGGGAATTGATGGGAAATCATGTTGATTAATGTTATAAGATATTTTAGCCAATGTATGTTATGTGTATGTGTGAATTAAGCAATTGAAATTAAGGGTTTGTAAAGGAAATTCAATACCTAAGTAAACTGCCATTTTTGGGCAGCCTTTAAACCCATGAAATTATGTATGATATCATGAAACTTATTGATGAATTCTGGTGGTGATGATGTAGGGGCAGTTTGTATGATTGAGGATGGAAGTTATATGTAGTGGTTAGGAGCATTCATGTATATGTATTGTTTAGAATTGGATATTGTGAATTGGAAGTATAATTGGTGCATTGTAAATTGGTTATATTCTACCCAAAGTTACTATAATGTAAAGTAATGAATGGTTGTGGTATGATACAAATGTAGAATTGTTTGGGAAGTGAAGTTATAGTTAGTTGAAAGTGTGAATGGTTAATGCCTCAAAAATGTGTTAAGGGCAGTATGTGTTTTAAGCTATAAGTGGAGTTGTGTGACTTCAATTGGTTTGACACCAATTGAAGGTGAAACAAGGCACAAAATGTGCCAACTTTCATGAAGAAAGCCTACCTAAATTCTGTCTAGAAAGTGACATGAGAATTGACCAAATCTGGATTAGTGATATTGCAAACCTGAAAATTGACCATTTGAACAGTAATCAGTATTTTGGCCATAACTCACTCAAAACAGGTCCAAATGACCTAAAATTTATATGGTTGGAAAGGTTAGACATAGGGCTACATCTTTTGTACATATCACAAAATCTAGAAATGACCATAAGTATTTGTACATATCACAAAATCTAGAAATGACCATAAGTAAGTCAAAATGCTTGCACAATTTCGGGTATAAAAACTGCTAGAATTAGAAATAACGTAAAAATGACCTAAGATTGCCATTTTAGTGCAATCTGTCTAGCCTTGGTAAAATGACCATAACTTGGTACAGAAAACTCCAAATGACCTAAATTTTGTGGCAAAAGTTCATTAGGACATAAACCTACAAGTTTGTACTTCTGACCAGAACCCAGAAACTGAGGGAACTAGGTCATCCAGCTAGGTCAAAACAACATACCAAAATCTGATAAATTGCAATAAAATGCAATACACTTGAAAATGAAATTGGTAACATATACCAACACTAAAGGACTATAAAATGTGACATATTGGTAACATTAAAATTTATTCCCCTAGAGTGCATCAAAGGTCAACATTATATGTTGACTAATGAAAGCAATAGTATTAAATAAATTTAATTATTGAACCTTATTGTTAGAGATAATTTAACTGAATATTGAAACACTTTAAATTGTGTGTTTCAGTTAGCAAAGACTTAGAGAAGGGGAAAGAACCACTGAGTCAAGGCCAAGAGGCTACTCATCAGAGGTTTGTGCACAACAGTTATTTCTTTTAAATTTTCAATTGAAATAAATTATGACAATTTGTATGTTATTGCTTAAATTGTGGAAAAAATTGTTTGAATGGAATTTGATGGATACTTATTGCTTGAAAAATATTGTAAATGGTTTGAAACCACAGCTATCATATATATTTGATTGAATTCCTCGCTAGCTTGTCTAGTGGGATGAATTGGCTTTGAATTCCCTCTTTGGTTGAAGTGTTGAGGTGTGTGCCAGTTGAAGACGAATAGGATGAGTACTCATATAATTGCTAGCTAGCTATGTTATTCCTCACTAGTGATCGGCTTTTGGGACGAATTGGACTATGGAATCATGATTAAGCTGTGTGTGTGATTTATTGATATTCATTGAGACATTGTGAAATGGAGTTTAATTCTTTATGACATTTTCTATCTTTTGAATTTAACTATGATTTTAAGTATTCACAGTTTATATGATTTATGGTTTATGGTTTTAAATTACAGTTTCTTAATGTTGTGCACAACTGAGACATTGGCTCAGTGATAGCTTTTTCATTGCTGTCACAGGTAGACAGACAAACAGAGTAGCAGAATAGGCTACTTGTGCTACATTTTGGGATTCTGCCAGGTATATTAAGTATACCACCTTTTATAATTTATGCGGTAATGTTTGTGCACTGTATGTATAAATTGTACTTGGTTTTAAGCAGTTGTAAACTAAAGTTGTAATATATTTATTTCTTATCTCAGCTTTTGAACTACTCAATCAATTTGTAGTCTATCTTTGGAAATATTGAAAATCGATATTGAATTGAGTTTGACAAATGTTGAGAAAATTGATTTGTGTTGAGCCATACTGGAGTTTGGGATTGAACAAATAGATTAAAAGTGCTTTTTACAGGTTTTTGAAGAACTGTTTTATTCAAAATACAGTGGCACTCTGCCAAAATTTTTACAAAAATTACTGATAATTCATATTTGTTATTTGGGTTCACTTCAGTTAAAAAAAAAAAATTTCTAACACCTGTATAAAGTGCTCACCACTATAAAAAAGAATAAGAAAATGTTTAAAATCTCTTGTAGTATATTTAATGGGTTATCAGTAGACGAAGTTTGGTAATTCATTAGGTGTACTACGGGATCATGTTATGCCTTACGGAGGGGTAAAGTGTGACAAGAGAACTTCCCAGGAGGTCACCCATCCTAGGATTTCTCTCAAGCGAGCACACTTAACCCTGGAGTTCTTCCAACTCTCCAGGCCATTCCACCAAAAGGCACTTCTAGTGATTAGTTCCCCCACTTTATATATCATTACTTTTTGAACCCAAGACCATATCCTTGCTTTGCCGATGTGGGATTTGCCTAAGAGACCTTTCTCTCCCCCCTTTCGAGACTCAGCGTACTCACTGAGGTTTGCCCCACCATCGCCTAAGAGGACACACAAGCGGCTCTGATATCAATAAATGTGACACCCCTTACCTGTCTGCAGTGTAGCCGAGCAAGGCATAACACAATGTGCTAGAGCACCATATTATATCCGAATTCAATTAAATTTGCAGTTTTTATTTTTATTAATTAAAAAGGCTTTTATGTGAAATTTATACCATTTAAGTCCTTTATTTACAATTTTTTTATTAATTTAAAATTTTTTCAAATTTTATAGGAAATCCGACAGAATGCCGGTTGTAAATTGAAAAAATAGTTCTCCAGAACCTATGAAAGACACTCCCAAATAATTTATCATATCCCCTGAAGGAACGGAAGCGTGAAAAACATAAGTTTATACCATTAAATTCAAAAATTTTCACCTAGGGTCACATGCATTATGCAACATTTATTTTTATCTATTTGATTTCAATGATAAACAACATATTAAAATTCTTTTAATATTTTTTTGGATCTGTATTTGCCATTTAAGATTTTAAAATTAATCAGATTAATTTTAGAACCCTAAATTAAATAAAAAACGATTACACTAACCTCTTGATGCACTGCAGCGTGTCTGCACCTTTGAGATTCGTCTTCAGGACACCAGATGTTGTCCCTCTAGCTTGTTCACACCAAAACACCTATAGCAACCCTTGAACAGCTTTTAAAGCTTTTTTCTATTAATTAGAAATTCAAATTCTGCCTTTTAAGAGATTAAAGATGTAAACAGGACACTAGAAACAATTTCTAGTGTTCTTAATTCAAGAGATTGATGGCTAATCTCTTTGAATTGATGAGAGATGAAGAAGAATAGATGAAAAGCCTCAAAGTGGCGTGACAATGGAGAGGAGTGGCTGCTGGTTGCTTTTCTTTTTCATAACAACACTTAAATAGCTAGGTTAACACATTAAACCCTTGCCACATGTCACCCTTTGATTAGCTCTAGGTTTAAGTGACCCAATCACATTGTGCCAAGTGTCAAACCTATATTTAATCTTGATTTTAATCATCTTACATGATTGAAAAAACATTTGGCAAGCTTATGTGTAATCCCATGTGTCACTATCTCATGATGCCACGTGTCACACTGTGAAATGACCAAAATGCCCCTGTGTCTTAATTTTGAGTTCTCAACCCAAAATAATTATTTTTCTTCTTCTAATTAATTTATATCAAATATAAATTAATTAATTTCTCATTAATTAAATTCATATTTAAACACTTTAAATATAAATTTAATTTATACTACACATCCAATAATCTAGATTTGGTTTCAAGTCATGCTAGGGACTTTGCAATTTAATTGCAAACCAAACCAATTTAATTAATCAATTAAACTCTTTAATTAATTAATTAAATCATATTTAAATAGGTGATAACTTGTGTATGTGTGTGACTTACTAGGCTCATCACTAATTGGCAATGAGACATGATATCAACTCTTAATATCATCAGAACTCTTTCTTACCATAAATGATTTCTCTAAATCATTTTATGCACCTCATAGACCATAGTTAACACCTAGCATAGCATGCCATGGCCACCCAATTAGTCATAAGGTTTACCTTAAATGAACCTATAATCATATGTTACCATGCACTAGAATCTCTCTGTTATAAAATCCCAATTCAAGCTGGAGTCATGGTTTATGTCAAACTCCATTTGCTATGAATATTATGTTCTCTTTTAATTCCAGTTCTTGATTAAAAGATTTTCTCATCGAAACTCTTTTCAGTATAAATCTATCTGTCTAGCCAGAACTTGAAACATCAAGAACAATTAAATGAACATAGGATTTTATCTCTATTTCCTTAGAGGAACAGATTCCATCTTGATCAACACCTACCTCCATATATAACTAGTAGGAGCCAACACATGCCCATATACCCATACATAGTACAAGTATGAAAGCAGTATCAAACTCAAACTACCTATATACAAGATAATGTGCTATCTCGTGTCTAAAGATTATATGCATTGATATGATTTATGACAAAACATTGACAAGAGTAAACTCCATGTGCTTGTCATAAGTGTCACTGGTTCGGCCTACTTATCATTTATAAGTGCCTATCATGTTTGTTATATGGCATGAGACTCACCATTCCATCTTATTTATATCTCATATAAATAACTTGGGAACAAACATGAATACAATCTTTCTGGATAAGTCATGTCCTTATTATGAAGTATCCTCGATTGTGAACCTATTTATGATACTTTGTGCTAGAAATATTGTCACTCATATTCTTAACAACTTAAGAATAATATTTCTAACAAAATATCAATGGACCTTTTCTATTACACATAAATATATTATGTAAACGGAAAAGTGGAAATGCCTTTTATTAATAAAAATATGTACAAGATACATACTAAATGATATGCTCTAGGGCATACTACTAACAATCTCCCACTAGCACTAGAGCCATTCATTACAATATCTTAGACCTATCTTCTCAAGATGTCGGTCTAACTGAGTCTATGACATAGGCTTAGTGAATGGATCAGCTGGATTTTCAGCTGATGCTATTTTCTGCATGGCTACATCGCCTCGCCCAACTATTTCTCTGATAATGTGGTAGCGCCTTTCTATGTGTTTGGATTTCTGGTGAGACCTTGGTTCCTTAGCCTGTATGACTGCTCCATTATTGTCACAGTGTAGTGGAACTGCTGACTCAATGGAAGGAACTACTGTAAGTTCTGTCACGAACTTCTTTATCCAAACAGCTTCCTTTGCAAAGATCTCGATGCGAGAATATACTCAACCTCTGTAGTGGAATCTGCAGTCGTGCTCTGTTTGGAGCTCTTCCAACTGAATGCACCTCCATTACAAATGAACACATATCCAGAGGTAGACTTTCTATCATCGATGTAACACCCCTAAGTTCGGTAGTGCATTCTACTGGTCCGGTGACCAGTGCTGTCCGGACAGCTAGGATGCCTAGAACCACACTTCAATATGAGTGAGGAGACATAAAATAATGAAATACAAGAAAAGATAACACAAGAAAAACAAAGGAAAAATCATAGCAAAGAAAAGTAACCAAGTTAAGCGAGCCGGAAACCCTAGCGATGGGTGACCGCACCGGGAAGTCACGGCATGGACCGTTGACTAGCTCGGATCATGGAACCCTGGAAAACATTTTTAGGACTTAAATAGACCCTTATTGAAGAATAAATATCATTAAAAAGATCAAAGAAAAATTAAATAATTAGTACAAAGAAAAGTGAGAAATCGAAAAACGGACAAAACCCGGTGATACCGAAAAATCGGGAATGCAACCCGAACAGGGGCATTATGGTCATTTGACATCCCGAATTGTCTTTTGACCTAAACGTCCATTAAAAATAAATAATATTACACTTAGAAAATAAAATGAAAAATTAGTTTAGTGGTACTTAATACAAATAGCCAAAAATGGAGTGAAAAATGTGTAAATAACACATTTAAGCTTATTATATTGTTAAATGGTGTGAGTGGACCATTAGTGAATAAAATAAACACATAATGGGAAGCTGTAATTCCATTATCCAAGCTGAAAATTTTCATCTTCTCCATTGTACCAAAGTTGCCGAATTGAAGAAGAAAAATCCTCCATGGCCATTTTTCAATCAAGCTCCATGTACTCCTCCATTTCAACTCCGATCACCTAGGGTTCTTCATGAAAGTTTGTCTACTCATCACAAGGAAGAGTTTGATACCAAATTTGAGAAGTTTAAGCAAGGTTTAACAAGCTCCAACCATACGGTAAGTTAGTGTTTTTGAAGATAGCTTTGTTAAGTTTTGTGTGCATGTTACGGGTGTAGGGTTTGTGAAGAAACTTTTTGAGTTTGAAGAGTTATTGTTGTGTTCATTTTGGACAGCCATGGAGTCATGTATTTGATGAAATAATTGTGCATATATTTGATGAGAAATGATGTTGATCATGATGATTTAATAACCTAGTGAATTACTTCATATTTATATGGTGATTTTTGGCACTTGGATGAGAATTGATGAATTGTAGGGCAATTTGGTGTTGAAGAAGATTTTCGGCAGCTTGGGGACACTTGAATAAATGTATGTATTCATGGAAGTGTTGGCAGAATATTGACATAGAAGGATTGATGGATATGTATGTGAACTTGTTGTGTAAAGAGTATGTAAAAACTAGTAATGTTATGTGTATGTGCAATTGTGTTTGGACTTTGGGAATTAGAGTTATATTTGGTGTATTGAAGATAATTGTAATCTGCCCAAAGAGATGTTAATGTGAAGTGGGATGTGGTTTTGGTAATGTACCAAAACAGATTTGGTAGGGAAGTAAACATATTGCAAGGTAAATGTGTGTGATTAATGTGTGTTAAGCAAAGTAACTAAGGGCAGTGTACATTTTAGCTAATAAGTTTAAATGTGTAACCTCAATTGGTATGAGACCAATTGGAGGTGAAACTAGGCACAAAATGTGCCAACTTTCATTGAGAAAACATACCAAAATTTTGCTTGCAAGGTGACCTAAGAAAATGACCAATTCGGATTAGGTGCAATTAGGACCTGAAAAATGACCAATTGGGCAGCAGTGAGTGTTTAGGCCATAACTCACTCAAAACAGGTCCAATTGACCTGAAATTTTAACCATGAATAGTTAAGACCCATACCTACAAGTCTTATGAAGACACCAAAGCCCAGAAATGACCATAAGCAAGTCAAAAAGCTTGCACAAGTTCGGGTCCAAAAACTGGCCGAACCAAAGTTGACCAAATTGACCAAAAAAATGACCTAATTTGATGCCATTTGACCAGCAATAGTGTAATGACCATAACTTGGTCTACTTAAGTCGGATTGACCTAAAATTTTGCACCGCGGTCCATAAGACATTGATCTACAAGTTTGTAGTTTGGACTAAAACCCAAAAACCGAGGGAACTAGGCCGTCCGGCTAGGTCAAACTAGTATCCCGGAATCCAGCAAGTTGCATTAAAATGCACTAAACAAGGAAACGAGTTTGGCAAAACGTACCAAACCTAAAACCCTATCGAGTGTGATATATTAATGACACTAAAACCTAATTCACCTAGAAAACATCGAGGGTCGGTATATTAGGTGATTAAGCAAATAAAGGTAGTCAGTGAATTGTTTATCGAACATTATCGTTAGAGGCAAATTAATTTAGCACTGAAACACTTCAAATTGTGTTTCTCAGTTAACAAGGACTCAGCAAAAGGGAAAGAAATATTGAATCAGGACCAGGAGACAAATATCAGAGGTTTGTGCACAACAACTATTTCTTTTGAATTATTTTCAATTGAAATAAATATTGACTATTTGTATATTATTGTTTCAAATTGTGGAAATGTGTTTGATAGACACTTATTGATTGAAAAATATTGTGAATGATTTGAAACTGTGAAAATTTGTTTGAATGACATTGATGGATACTTATTGATTTAAAAGCATTGGAAATGGTTTGAAACCACAGCTATCACGTATATTGATTGTATTCCTCATTAGCTTGTCTAGTGGGACGAATTGAATTCTCTCTCTGGCTGAAGTGTTGAGGTGTGTACCTGTTGAGGACGAATTGGATGAGTACTCATATTTTTGCTAGCTAGCCATGTTATTCCTCATTAGTCATTGACTTTTGGGACGAATTGAATACCTCATTAGCCATCGGCTTTTGGGACGAATTGAATTATGGATCATGATTAAGCTGTGTGTGATTTATTGATTTGTACTGTGAGATTGTGAAATGGATTTAAACTCTCATTGACATATACTGTCTTTTGAATTCAAACATGACCTGACTTATGAAAATCTATTGTGATATTGAGAAATGGAGTTTAAATTCTTATTGACCTTTATTGTCTTAAATTTGACTATGGTTTTAAGTATCCACTATTTACATGATTTATGAGTTGTGATTTAAAGTTGTATTTGGTTAATGTTGTGCACCACTGAGACATTGTCTCAGCGATAGCTTTTTATTGATGTCGCAGGTAGAGAGACAGACAGGGCAGCAGACTAGGCTGCATATATCTCCAGCAAGAGATTACCGGGTATAATGAGTATACCAATATTTTGCATTTTGTACTGTAATGTATGACACTGTATGTACATTTTGTTTTTGGTTTTGAGCAGTTGTAAATTCAAATTGTACCTTGAAGTTGTAAAATAATTATGAGCTGTTTTGACTTGTAAAAGCTGTATTATATTTCCTTATCTCAGACTTTGAAAAATTTCTATGGAATTGAGTTGATAAATTGTTGTGTTGAGAAATGTATTGGAGTTGAGATTTGAAAAATTATTGAAGTGCTTTTTACAGGTTTTCTGAAGAACTGTTTTGTCCAAAATACAGATGGCACTCTGCCAAAATTTTTACAAAAATTCCAAATAAATCAAATGAGTTAGTTGTTTCACTTCAGTTCACCAAAGTTTTTAATACCTGTAAATAGTGCTCACCACTGTAAAAGAAGTAAGAAAAGTCATTAAAATCCCTTGTAGTGTATTTAATGGGTTATCAGTAGACGGAGTTGGTAATTCATTAGGTATACTACGGGATCATGTTATGCCTTACAGAGGGGTAGGGTGTGACATGTTTTGGTGGTATCAGAGCAAAGTTTTTAAATTATGTTTTCACCTGTTATTTGAATGTTCTTTCTTCATAGTACAACTGCTCAATATCATTGTTTGATACATACAGTACATTATATTATAAATATGCACTAATGGGAGGAAATCTCCTTGTGTTATTTATTCAGGAGATCTAGAATCCTCGCATTGAATATGAAAGAGGGTGATCGTTCAGTCGATCAATCTATTGAGGCTGAGGTGCAAGGGGATGCCCCAGGCCTACAAAATGTCAGTGGTTCAAAGAAGACCACTCGTAGTACCGCAGCTTTCGCTTCGGCCAAAGAGATGGTCGCAATGTTCCAACAAATGGTCGCAATGTGCCTACTCAAGTCCCAATACAGACACGATGGTACAACCACGCCTTCTACTAGGCAATATGATAAATTGATGAAATATGGGGCTACAGAGTTTAAGGGTACAGTAGATCCTCTAGAAGCTGAACAGTGGTTAGAGAGGATGGATAGGGTATTCAAGAAACTGCATTGCACAGAGGAGCTCAGATTTGAATACTCAGTGTCTTTGTTACAGGGGGATGCTTATGATTGGTGGAAAACCATTCCCCACACCGTAGAACTGCAAGGTCGACTGGAATGACTTCCTCAGGGAATTCAAACAGAAATATGTCCCTGATGCTTATGTAGACAAGAAGCTGCAAGAATTCCTAAGTCTGAAACAGGGGGGCAAATCAGTGGCTGAGTATGAAAGAGAATTTTCCCGCCTGAGCCATTATGCAGTGAGTCTACTCTCTACCAGCAGGGAGAGATGCAAGAGGTTTGAAACTGGCTTGAAGCCCAGTATCAGAGTACAAGTGATCGGCTTCAAACACACTAACTTCTCTGAACTTGTTTCTCAAGCCCTAGAGTTGGAAAGAGTTGAGTTTGAGACTGCTCCAGAGAAAAAGAGATCAGAGAAGACAGAGAAAGAGGGAAAGTCAGTAGAACAGAGTTCCAGTGGTCATACTGGGAAGAGGAAAAACTATGGGGGACATGGCAGAGGTGGCAAGAAATCTGGTAGGGGAAGATATTCAGGACAGAGACCTCCCCTATCTGGACAGCAGAGTACCAGAGGTTCCTACCCTCCCCGCCAATGTGAAACTTGTGGAAAAAATCATGGTGGGATATGCTATAAGGCTATTGGAGCCTGTTATAACTGTGGAGGCACAGGACACTTTGCCAAGGACTGCACCAGTAGTCGCAGAGTTGGACCACCTCCTACTACTGCAGAAGGGTCAGTTTAGAGCCCCGTCACCAGAAGTTCACAACCACCTAACAGAGGTAGAGGCAGGGGTAGAGGTAACCCAGCAGGCAGCCAAGGCACAGTAAAACATTCAGAGCAAGATAGTGCTCCAGTCAGAGTCTATGCCATGAGACAGAGAGAAGAGGCAGAGACATCTGATGTTGTGGCTGGTACCTTCTCAACTTTTGACCAAAATGTGTTTGTGTTATTTGATCCGGGTTCTACCCATTCTTATGTGAGTGCTAGCATCATTGATTGCATTGCTGTTCCATGTACAAAAATGGACTTTGAGGTGCTAGTAACAAGTCCATTAGGACAGGAAGTCAGGGTTAATAGAATGTATAGAGATTGTCCTTTGGTGATCTAAGGACACACTTTTCTGTCCGATCTCATTGAAATGCCCTTCAGAGATTATGATATCATCTTGGGCATGGATTGGTTAGCTAGGCATCATGCCATGATTGACTGTAGGCTAAAGACAGTCACTTTTGGCCTTCCTCAGTATAGTGATGTGGTAATACATGGGGAGAGGCAGTTATTGCCATCAAACCTCATTTTGGCTGCACTAGCCAGAAAAATGATCAGAAAGGGGTGTGAAGCATACTTGGCACATGTGGTAGACACCCAAGTGGGGAGTCCAGCATTGAAGGACATCCCTACAGTACATGACTTTCCAGATGTGTTTCCTGATGAATTGCCAGGATTACCTCCGAAAAGAGAAGTGCAGTTTGAAATTAATGTTATGCCTGGTGTGGATCCAATCTCCATAACACCATACAGAATGGCACCAGTGGAGTTGAAGGAGTTGAAGATACAATTGCAAGAATTACTTGAAAAGGGCTTTATCCGCCCTAGTGTGTCACCTTGGGGAGCACCAGTGTTGTTTGTTAAGAAGAAGGATGGTACTCTCCGCTTATGCATTGACTACCGGCAGTTGAATAAGGTGAAAATAAAGAACAGATATCCATTGCCTCGCATTGATGATCTGTTTGATCAATTGAAGGGTGCAGCTGTATTCTCCAAAATTGATTTGCGATCTGGTTACTATCAGTTGAAGGTGCAAGAGCAGAGTATTCCAAAAACTGCTTTCAGAACTCGGTATGGCCACTATGAGTTTCTAGTAATGCCATTCGGGTTGACAAATGCTCCAGTTGCTTTTATGGATCTGATGAATACTATCTTCAGACCATATCTTGATCAATTTGTGGTGGTGTTTATTGATGACATTTTGATATACTCAAAGAATGCAGAAGAGCATGACAGACATCTGCGGATTGTACTGCAGACCTTAAGGGAGAAACAGCTATACGCCAAATTATCGAAGTGTGAATTTTGGCTGAAAGAAATATCCTTTTTAGGACATGTTGTGTCAGCTGAAGGGATCAAGGTAGATTCTAGCAAGGTAGAAGCTATCCTTAATTGGAAGCCGCCCAGGAACATCACAGAAATTCGCAGTTTTCTGGGTTTAGCTGGATATTACCGTCGGTTTGTGAAAGGGTTCTCTATGTTATCTTCTCCACTGACTAAGCTGCTTCGAAAAGATGTAAAATTTCAATGGACAGATAAATGTCAGCAGAGTTTTGATGAGTTGAAGAGGTGTTTGACTGAAGCTCCAGTTCTCACTTTACCTACTCCGGGTAAAGAATACACGGTTTATAGTGATGCTTCTCACAATCGGTTAGGCTGTGTACTGATGCAAGATCGGAATGTCATTGCTTATGCATCACGCCAGCTGAAACCGCATGAGAGGAATTACCCAACACATGACCTGGAGTTAGCAGCTATTGTTTTTGCTCTGAAGATCTGGAGACACTATTTGTATGGGGAGAAATGCTACATTTACACAGATCACAAGAGCTTGAAGTACTTAGGCACCCAGAAGGAATTGAATTTGAGGCAGAGGAGATGGTTAGAACTCATCAAAGATTATGATTGCTTAATAGACTATCAGCCAGGGAAAGCAAATGTGGTGGCTGACGCCTTAAGTCGCAAGACTATGGCAAGTCTCAGAGTTTCTCCTTTGTCCATGGTATATGAATTGAAAGCACAGCATGCCAGTTTAGAGATTGATGATGAGGGACAGACAGTAGTTGCATGGCATGTTCAGCCAGTGTTGATTGATCAGATCAAAATGGCTGCTCAGAGTGATGAAAAGTATCAGAAGCTACTGAAAGAAGTCCAGCAGGGCAAGAAACCTGAATTCTCTGTGAGAGATGATGGTTTATTGCTACATCAGGGCAGAGTGTGCGTTCCTAGTGATGTGGAATTGAGACAAATCATTATGAAGGAAGCACATGAGTCTCCATTTGCTATGCACCCTGGTGGAACTAAAATGTACAGAGGGCTGAAAGAGCATTACTGGTGGATGGGCATGAAAAGAGATATAGCTGAATTCGTTTCCAAATGCCTAACTTGTCAGCAAGTAAAGGCAGAACATCAAGTTCCAGCTGGTTTGTTACATCCTTTGTCAGTACCAGAGTGGAAATGGGAACGAATAACTATGGATTTTGTCACAGGACTTCCAAGGACACAGAGTAGTCATGATGCAGTATGGGTTATAGTTGACAGATTGACCAAGTCTGCTCACTTTTTGCCAGTTCGGATGGACTATAGCCTGGAAAGATTGGCCAGATTGTACATATATGAGATTGTAAAACTACATGGAGTGCCAGTATCAATTGTGTCTGACAGAGATCCTAGGTTCACTTCTAGATTCTGGGGTAGTCTTCAGAGAGCCCTAGGAACTAGATTGAACTTCAAAGACAAAGATTCCACCCACGCATGATGGCCACCCGAGAGGGTTATTTAGGTATTGGAGGATATGCTACGGGCTTGTGTGATTGAATTTGAAGGTAGTTGGGATACACACTTGCCTTTGATTGAGTTTGCTTATAACAACAGCTACCAATCAAGCATTGGGATGCCTCCATATGAAGCATTGTATGGCAGAAAGTGCAGAACTCCTTTATGTTGGGATGAAGTAGGTGAAAGGAAGATGATTGGGCCAGAAATTGTCCAGCAGACAGAGGAAAAGATCAGATTGATCAGAGATAGACTTAAGGCTACATCAAACCGCCAGAAGTCCTATGTTGATCTAAAGAGAAGAGTTATTGAGTATGCAATGGGTGATAAAGTATTCCTCAAAGTTTCTCCTTGGAAGAGGATTATGAGATTTGGCAGAAAGGGGAAACTGAGTCCTCGTTTCATCGGACCATATGAGGTTCTGGAAAGAGTGGGTCCTTTGGCATATCGGTTGGCATTACCTCCAGAGCTAGCAAGGATACACAGTGTCTTCCATGTGTCCATGTTAAGGAGGTACAGATCTGACCCATCTCATGTACTATCAGTTGAAGAGATTGAAGTAAATTCAGACCTCTCATATGAGGAATAACCCATAAAAATTCTGGCTTATGAGGTGAAGCAGCTGAGAAACAAACAGATACACCTGGTTAAAGTGCTGTGGAACCATCATTCAGGCTAGGAGCTACTTGGGAACGTGAAGAGGATATGAGGAGACAGCACCCACAGCTGTTTAGAGACTAATGCCGGGTAAAATTTCGAGACGAAATTTATTTAAGGGGGGGAGAATTGTAACACCCCTAAGTTCGGTAGTGCATTCTACTGGTCCGGTGACCAGTGCTATCCGGACAGCTAGGATGCCTAGAACCACACTTCAATATGAGTGAGGAGACATAAAATAATGAAATACAAGAAAAGAAAATACAAGAAAAACAAAGAAAAATCATAGCAAAGAAAAGTAACCAAGTTAAGCGAGCCGGAAACCCTAGCGATGGGTGACCGCACCGGGAAGTCACGGCATGGACCGTTGACTAGCTCGATCATGGAACCACGGAAAACATTTTTAGGACTTAAATAGACCCTTATTGAAGAATAAATATCATTAAAAGATCAAAGAAAAATTAAATAATTAGTACAAAGAAAAGTGAGAAATCGAAAACGGACAAAACCGGTGATACCTAAAAATCTGAATGCAACCCGAACAGGTGCATTATGGTCATTTGACATCCCGAATTGTCTTTTGACCTAAACGTCCATTAAAAATAAATAATATTACACTTAGAAAATAAAATGAAAAATTAGTTTAGTGGTACCTAATACAAATAGCCAAAAATGGAGTGAAAAATGTGTAAATAACACATTTAAGCTTATTATATTGTTAAATGGTGTGAGTGGACCATTAGTGAATAAAATAAACACATAATGGGAAGCTGTAATTCCATTATCCAAGCTGAAAATTTTCATCTTCTCCATTGTACCAAAGTTGCCGAATTGAAGAAGAAAAATCCTCCATGGCCATTTTTCAATCAAGCTCCATGTACTCCTCCATTTCAACTCCGATCACCTAGGGTTCTTCATGAAAGTTTGTCTACTCATCACAAGGAAGAGTTTGATACCAAATTTGAGAAGTTTAAGCAAGGTTTAACAAGCTCCAACCATAAGGTAAGTTAGTGTTTTTGAAGATAGCTTTGTTAAGTTTTGTGTGCATGTTATGGGTGTTGGGTTTGTGAAGAAAATTTTTGAGTTTGAAGAGTTATTGTTGTGTTCATTTTGGACAGCCATGGAGTCATGTATTTGATGAAATAATTGTGCATATATTTGATGAGAAATGATGTTGATCATGATGATTTAATAACCTAGTGAATTACTTCATATTTATATGGTGATTTTTGGCACTTGGATGAGAATTGATGAATTGTAGGGCAATTTGGTGTTGAAGAAGATTTTTGGCAGCTTGGGGACACTTGAATAAATGTATGTATTCATGGAAGTGTTGGCAGAATATTGACATAGAAGGATTGATGGATATGTATGTGAACTTGTTGTGTAAAGAGTATGTAAAAACTAGTAATGTTATGTGTATGTGTAATTGTGTTTGGACTTTGGGAATTAGAGTTATATTTGGTGTATTGAAGATAATTGTAATCTGCCCAAAGAGATGTTAATGTGAAGTGGGATGTGGTTTTGGTAATGTACCAAAACAGATTTGGTAGGGAAGTAAACATATTGCAAGGTAAATGTGTGTGATTAATGTGTGTTAAGCAAAGTAACTAAGGGCAGTGTACATTTTAGCTAATAAGTTTAAATGTGTAACCTCAATTAGTATGAGACCAATTGGAGGTGAAACTAGGCACAAAATGTGCCAACTTTCATTGAGAAAACATACCAAAATTTTGCTTGCAAGGTGACCTAAGAAAATGACCAATTCGGATTAGGTGCAATTAGGACCTGAAAAATGACCAATTGGGCAGCAGTGAGTTTTTAGGCCATAACTCACTCAAAACAGGTCCAATTGACCTGAAATTTTAACCATGAATAGTTAAGATCCATACCTACAAGTCTTATGAAGACACCAAAGCCCAGAAATGACCATAAACAAGTCAAAAAGCTTGCACAAGTTCGGGTCCAAAAACTGGCCGAACCAAAGTTGACCAAATTGACCAAAAAAATGACCTAATTTGATGCCATTTGACCAGCAATAATGTAATGACCATAACTTGGTCTACTTAAGTCGGATTGACCTAAAATTTTGCACCGCGGTCCATAAGACATAGATCTACATGTTTGCATTTTTGACCAAAACCCGAAAACTGAGGGAACTAGGCCGTCCGGCTAGGTCAAACTAGTATCCCGGAATCCAGCAAGTTGCATTAAAATGCACTAAATAAGGAAACGAGTTTGGCAAAACGTACCAAACCTAAAACCCTATCGAGTGTGACATATTAATGACACTAAAACCTAATTCACCTAGAAAACATCGAGGGTCGGTATATTAGGTGATTAAGCAAATAAAGGTATTCAGTGAATTGTTTATTGAACATTATCGTTAGAGGCAAATTAATTTAGCACTGAAACACTTCAAATTGTGTTTCTCAGTTAACAAGGACTCAGCAAAAGGGAAAGAAATATTGAATCAGGACCAGGAGACAAATATCAGAGGTTTGTGCACAACAACTATTTCTTTTGAATTATTTTCAATTGAAATAAATATTGACTATTTGTGTATTATTGTTTCAAATTGTGGAAATGTGTTTGGTAGACACTTATTGATTGAAAAATATTGTGAATGGTTTGAAACTGTGAAAAATTGTTTGAATGACATTGATGGATACTTATTGATTTAAAAGCATTGGAAATGGTTTGAAACCACAGCTATCACGTATATTAATTGTATTCCTCATTAGCTTGTCTAGTGGGACGAATTGAATTCCCTCTCCGTCAAGTGTTGAGGTGTGTGCTGTTGAGGACGAATTGGATGAGTACTCATATTTTTGCTAGCTAGCCATGTTATTCCTCATTAGTCATCGACTTTGGGACGCATTGAATACCTCATTAGCCATCGGCTTTTGGGACGAATTGAACTATGGATCATGATTAAGCTGTGGGTGATTTATTGATTTGTACTGTGAGATTGTGAAATGGATTTAAACTCTCATTGACATATACTGTCTTTTGAATTCAAACATGACCTGACTTATGAAAATCTATTGTGATATTGAGAAATGGAGTTTAAATTCTTATTGACCTTTATTGTCTTAAATTTGACTATGGTTTTAAGTATCCACTATTTACATGATTTATGAATTGTGATTTAAAGTTGTATTTGGTTAATGTTGTGCACCACTGAGACATTGTCTCAAATGATAGCTTTTATTGCCGCGCAGTAGAGAGACAGACAGGCGCAGACTAGGTCGCATATATCTCCAAAGAAGAGATTACCGGTATAATGAGTATACCAATATTTTGCATTTTGTACTGTAATGTATGACACTGTATGTACATTTTGTTTTTGGTTTTGAGCAGTTGTAAATTCAAATTGTACCTTGAAGTTGTAAAATAATTATGAGCTGTTTTGACTTATAAAAGCTATATTATATTTCCTTATCTCAGACTTTGAAAAATTTCTATGGAATTGAGTTGATAAATTGTTGTGTTGAGAAATGTATTGGAGTTGAGATTTGGAAAATTATTGAAGTGCTTTTTACAGGTTTTCTGAAGAACTGTTTTGTCCAAAAATACAGATGGCACTCTGCCAAAATTTTTACAAAAATTCCAAATAAATCAAATGAGTTAGTTGTTTCACTTCAGTTCACCAAAGTTTTTAATACCTGTAAATAGTGCTCACCACTGTAAAAGAAGTAAGAAAAGTCATGAAAATCCCTTGTAGTGTATTTAATGGGTTATCAGTAGACGGAGTTGGTAATTCATTAGGTATACTACGGGATCATGTTATGCCTTACAGAGGGGTAGGGTGTGACAATCGATATCTGATTGGAAATCAGAATCAGTATAACCATCCAATTGCAAGTCTCCACCTCCATAAATCAATAATAAATCCTTAGTTCTTCTCAAGTACTTAAGGATATTCTTGACAGCTATCCAGTGTTCCAAACCTGGATTGGATTGGTACCTGCTGGTCAATCTAATAGCATATGCGATATCCGGCCTAGTACACAACATTGCATACATTAAACTTCCAATAGCCGACGCATATGGAATCCTGACCAACTTATCTCTTTCTTCAGGTGTCTTTGGAGACATCTCTTTAGAAAGGTGGATACCATGTCTCATTGGTAATAATCGTCTCTTAGAATCAAGCATGTTAAACCTCTTTAACACCTTTTCCAAGTATAGACTTTGAGATAAACCAATTATTCTTTTCGCTCTATCTCTATAGTGTGAATCCCAAGAATATAGGTTGCCTCCCCTAAGTCTTTCATGGAGAATGTATTTGACAACCATACCTTTATAGTTGTCAACATACCTCTGTCATTACCCATCAACAATATGCCATCCACATACAAGACAACGAAAGTGATAGCACTGTCACTAACCTTCTTAAATACACATGGCTCATCCTCATTTTTGATAAAACCAAAGGATTTAATGGCTTCATCAAAATGGATGTTCCAACTCCTCGAAGCTTGTTTCAACCCATAAATGGATCACTTTAGCTTGCATACCTTGGAACCATCTTGGGATTCAAAACCCCTAAGTTGTTCCATGAAAATGTTTTTTTCAATGTATCCATTGAGAAAAGCTATTTTGACATCCATCTGCCAAATCTCATAATCATAGCATGCAGTTATTGCTAAGAAAATCCTAATTGATTTAAGCATGGCAATAGGCGAGAAAGTCTCCTCATAGTCGATTCCTTGCCTTTGGCGAAACCCTTTCGCTACTAGCCTTGCCTTATAGGTCTCTACCTTTCCATCAGAACCAATTTTCTTCTTGAAAACCCATTTGTTCCCTATTGGTACAATACCTTCAAGTGGGTCAACAAGATCCCAAACTTGATTCTTATACATGGAATCAATCTCGGATTTCATAGCATCAATCCATTTTGAAGAGTCTATATCTGATATAGCTTCTTCATAAGTAAGTGGATCATCTCCATGATCTACTTCTTCATGAGTAGACAACTCTTGTTCTTCTTCATGAAGAAAACCATATCTCATCGTGGGTGAGATACCTGGTTGTTCTACGAGGAATAGTCAGATGTTTCATAACCTGTTATAGGTTGACTAGATAGATCTATATCCATCTAATCTGTTGGTTGGTCAGAATTCTCCAATTCTAACTCTATTTGCCTTCCTTTGCCTCCTTCTTGAACAAACTGTTGTAAAAGAAATGTGGCATCTCTACTTATCACAACCATTTGTGAAGTAGGCAAATAAAAATAATATCCAAAACTATCTTTTGGATATCCAACAAATTGACCTTTTTCTAATCTGGTATCTAATTTATCAGTGTTCAACTTTTTGATATAAGCTGGACAACCCCAAATCTTAACATGCTTAAGACTTGGTTTTCTTCCATTCCCTATCTCAAAATGGGTGGAAGAAACTGATATTGATGGAATCCTATTCGTAATATACAAAGTCGATTCTAATGTAAATCCCCAAAGAAGATTGGCATATCAAGATAGCTCATCATACTACGTACCATATCCAATAGGGTACGATTTCTCCTTTCAGATACACCATTCGCTTGTATGCGTTCTGGAGGAGTCAGCTAGGAAACAATGCCATGCTCTCTCAAGTATTCATTAAATTCAGTACTCAAATATTCACCTCCACGATCTGATCGAAGAGCTTTAATACTCTTTCCTGTTTGATTTTCTACTTCAGATTTAAATTCTTTGAACTTTTCAAAGGATTCATGTTTGTATTTCATCAAATACAAATACCCAAATCTTGATTTATCATCAGTAAAGGTAATAAAATAATGAAAACCCCCTCTAGCCATTTCTTTAAATGGACCACATACATCACTATGAATTAGCTCCAAAATATTTTCAACTCTCAGCCCTTGTCCAACAAAGGGTGATCTAGTCATTTTGCCCTGAAGGTAAGATTCACAAGTTGGAGTAGGCTCAGAGCCCAATGAGGATAGAATCCCCATTTTCTCCAGTTTTGCAATCTTATCTTCTGCAACATGACATAACTTTAAGTGCCAAATATATTTTGAACTTGAGTTGGTTTTCACCATGGCATTGCATTCTTTTAGATCACTTGCATTCAATTTGTGTTTGTCATTATTATCCAAATAATAAAGACCATCATTCATATAACCCGAACCAACATATTTATTTCCAAAATAAATATTGCAAACATCATCTGTGAACTAAAATTCATAGCCATTTCTAGTCAAACTAGATATAGAAATGATGTTCTTAAAAGCATTAGGTACATATAAAATATTATCTAAACACAAAACATGTCCAAACATGTAAAAAGATTTAGATCCTATGGCTAAAGCTTCAACAGTTGAGCCATTGCCAATCCAGACTCTAATATCTTGAGAACGCAAGCTGCTACTGTTTGCTAGTTCCTGCATATCATTAGAAATGTGAGAACTGGCACCAGTATCTAAAACCCAAGCTGTAGATGAACTATGACTATCATCAGAATCTAAATAACAAGATATGGACAAACCTTCCGAAGGTGTATCCTTCTTGTTCTTCAGAGAAGCAAGATACTCTGGGTAGTTCCTTTTTCAGTGCCCATCCTTTTGGCAGTGGAAACACTTTCCTTTGCCTCTATCAGCTTTAGTCTTCCTTTTCTGTTTAGCTATTTTCTTGGAAGGACCAGGAATTTGAGGTTTCTTTTTCTTATTGCCCTTCTTCTTGTTGGACTTTCCAGCAGAAGAAGATGCAACCAAAGCTACCTCTTTTCCTTTATTACCTGGCATATTCTTTTGGGCAATAACTAGTATGTTGAGTATACCAGCTAAGGTGCATTCCTGTTTAGTCATATGGAAATTTGTCACAAAATTCCCAAAATACTTGGATTTTACTCTAAACATAACAATTCATGTTATATGTCTCATATTCACTTTCAAGACCACCCATATACAACTTTAATTCATTCAAAACTCATCAAACACTTCCATCACTAAGGCTGTTGAAAATTTAAGTTGGTCCCTACATGGATATTTTCTTTTAATTTCATGAATTTCTAACTAAATTCATACACCTAACTTCAAATTTAAAGAGAAAAAGGAAGAGATATAGCACTAACCTTTTGATGAGCTAACTTGAGCTTGTAAATCTCCTTAATTGCTCCTTCAAATTGCTGCCTAGAGGTGATTTAAGGCGTGAAAAGGAGTTTTTGTGAAGAAAGTTTATGATTTTATGGTGATTTTTCAAACGATTTTATGGTGATTTTGTTTGATAAAAAATGGTGAGGAGAGAAAAGAGCATTCGGCTAGTGAAGGGGATGAAGTGCATATTTGCTTTTCATTTTAACCCATTTTATTTTTTTTTTTTAATTGGGTTATAAAGTATATGTTGCACTATAATTGGTGGAGGACATTTTAATGACATCATAATGATGTCACAATATAAATTTTATTTCATTTTTTTTCTTTTCTTTTCTACTCATTTTTAATTTAATTTTCCTCAATTTCTATTCATATTTCATGTCATATAATTCAATTACTTAATTGGACAAGTTGGCAAAAAATCATCTCTGAAGGTGAAATGACCAAAATGCCCTTCATTTTGCTTAATGAGCTAAAATTATCTGTACCGATTGATAAAGTTCTCTGAGCATTTTCTTGGCATTCTAAGGCTATTGAAAGCTCAATAACTCTTCACTGGAGTCTTAAAAATTAATTCACTAGGTTTCCCCAATGGTATAGAGTCGATAATCGTTTTTACAAATGCCTCGTTAGGTCAACCATCACTGAAGCACTGACTCATTTAACTTTGTTGTATTTTATTTCTAAAATTTTTCCTAAATTTTTCTTACCATTATTTGAGTTATTTATGACTCTTCACTCTAGTCTAAATATAATTTTAGATATTCTAGCTGTCCAAACAGACATTGGTCACCGAAACAGTTGAATGTACAGACTAGCTAAATTGAGAGTGTTACAATTCTCATCACCAAAGGTTTTGTTTTCAACTCTTCTCCATCATCAAAATTTCATCCCCATGTGAGGAAGAATTTAAACTATTTGAACTATTGACAGACTCATTCATTCTTTCCCCATCCTCACCCTTAACTCTTACCTCAATATTTACGGCATTAGTCTTATCCACTACTACATCATAGCTATTATAGGCTGCTTACCCTTTCTAATTGATTCCCTACTATCATAATCATTGACATCCTACCTTCCACTTAACCTACCTCTATTTAAATCATTTATGTCAAAGTCCTTAAAATTTCCAACACTTGCACTGCCCTGTGTGTCAAACATAATCTCAAAGTCAAATGGTTCATCTAACCTTTCTTCCTCAACCCCAGAACCTTGAAATTTTTCATTAATAACATTTACTTGATCCAAACTAGGTCCAGGGTCCAAATTACTAACAATATTTGTCAATGTATGGAAATTATCACTTAGTCTTGGCAATTTAACACCATGCACTGAATAAAGATGAATTTATCTAATCTTTCCAAAGTAAACATTGATCTTACTTAATGCTCTATCATTAACCAATAAAATTAACCCTTCTTTTAGTTTCTTAAAAGGTTCAGCCATCCAATCTGGGTAAAATATATTTCAACACATCACATAATGTATCCTTTATGTCTAAAAAATTCAAGAAACCAAAGTCAAAATTTGGAACCACATGTATATGCCCTCCTCAATAAACTATCTTTCCATTCTTATTTACAAATTGGCCCTGATAGTGAAATATTAATATTTCATTCATTCCTAAGCGACAAACACAAAGCAATTGCAATACACAGCAGATGCAAAAAACAATAAAGCATTAATATATTAAAGTCCATGTGAGCAAATAAAAAGACAAAAAAAAAATACTAAAAGCTACAAATGTTTCCTAGAAAATGACATTCATAGGGACAATAGCAATAAAGAAAACCCCATGCATTTACATTCAAGATTATACAAGTAGCATTTAAAATCACTAAAATGCACATGGGAAACATTATATGGACCACAAGTTCCCTAAAAAGCTGACAAGCAAAAACACAAATGGTATATGTCAAGCATTTCTACTGATTCTACTCAAGACAGTGACACTAACCTCTGGATTTGCTCACCCTTACTAAAGTATCACTGTTGCAATGACCAAAAAGCATCTCTTATGTCAATTCTCTTCTCACATTCATAGCCAAACATATGGGGTATTTGTAACAGCCCTCACACGTCTACAGTATAGCCAAGCAAGGCATGCCACACGGAGTGCTGGAGCACCGTATCTTATCTTATTATATTTTCTAATTACTCATTTTAGCAATTTAGATAGCCTTTGTAAGAAATTTCTATCATTTTACATTATTATTTAAAACCTTACTTAATTTGAGTTTCCACACATTTTACAGAAAATCCGATAGAGTGCCGGCTGTAATTTGAAAAAACAGTTCTTCAGAACCTGTTAAAAATAATTCCAAAATAATACTCAAATTCTCAAACTCAATTTATCTCAACACAATCTCAAAATTTCTCAGAAGTCTCAACAGTTTATCATAATCTCAATATTTCATTCACATTACTTCCAGAATTTCATTCATACCATAATAATCTCAAATACATAAAGAAATACTCAAATTTTATTTAATTACAAAATATACAGATATTTATATAAACTTTAAATTTCAGAAATTTACAAGGTACATTGTAAAGCCCAAGTCTGCTACAAAATATAAAATACAAAATACAAAATGCACCTAATATCCTACCAAGCATGCACCGTGGTGTAGGTGACTTTAGACTCCTGTAGATCTGTCTAAACACTTGGCCTGAGGTCTGCTGGGCTCCCCAGCTATATCTCCAGTACCTACGCGTAGCAAAAAGCGACGCGCTAAGCAATACTACTTAGTGGTGCCAATAATGAAATAGAAATAAACTAAAATAAAATAAAATAAATGTTTATGCAATTTTGATGTTAATATCTTTTGCAGACTAATATTTCAGTAATCTTTAGTAAGATTATTAATTTAATACTTTTTATGTCTTTATTTGGTAATAATTTATTTAGACTGCATTTAGTTGCCCAAGTAATCTAACAATTGATCGGACTAGATAAACGGGTAAACTGGCACTGGGTACCAAGTACCTCGGGCCATCACACCATCGATCACAAAGTGTCTCCTGGTGTGCAGACAGAATGGCTATTAAGCCTTAAAAGTCATTGGGCACAAGGCCAAGCATATCAACATAATCAAAACAGCCATAGGCTATTATATAACAAAATCGCATATTAGGCCATAAAACACAGAATGACGTGAATCCATGTGCAGTATTGCTATCAGAACCCTATTGGCATGCCAACTTATCCAAAACAACCATACTAGGCAATACTAGGACATATTACAAAGTTTAATGTTTAATTCTTTGTATTTAATTTTTATTGGTTACTATTCATTTCCCTAGTCAACAAAAATGTTGACTTTTTATACACAATAGGTAAGTTGGGTTTTATATCACCACCATGTCACATTTTACATTCCACATATGTTGGCATTTGTTGCCAATTTCATTTCAAAGCTTATTACACTTTATTTCAATTTTTCAAATTTTTGTATACTATCTTGACCTACCTAAATGACCTAATTTCCTTGATTTCTAGGTTCTGGTCAAAATAGCAATATTGTAAGTCTATGTCTTATTGAAATTTTGGCACTAATTTCATGTCATTTGGAGTTCTATGGACCAAGCTGTGGTCTTTTTATCAAAGCTGGACAAATTGCATTTGTTTAGCAAATTCTGGTCAATTTGAATTATGGATAGATTTGGTATCCCAACTTGGGCAAGTAATTTGACTGGGTTAATGACATTTCTGAGCTCTGTGACCTTCCCAAAAGTTGTAGCCCTATGTCTAAGCTTTCCAATGGTATAAATTTTAGGTCATTTGGACCTGTATACAGTGAGATATGGCCAAATGAATGAATACCATTCATTTGGTCAAAATTTTGGATTTACATTTTGGCAATCCGGATTAGGTCAATTTTGAGGTCACTTTTTAGGCAGAATTTTAGCATAGTTTCTACATGAAAGTTGGTACATTATAGGTCTAGTTTTATCTCCAATTAGCCTCATACCAATTGGGGTCACACAATTTAGGTTATGGCTCAAAACACACACTATTTTCAATAATTTCACAACCTGCATAAAAATTGCACTTTCAATTTTCGTTCCTCCTTCTCCCAAACTACAATTCTACATTAATGGCACTTCTAATATCATTCATCAAATCTCATTTTGGTTAGTTCCAAGTAGTTTACACAAGTCCTCAATATTCAATACAAAACCCTAATCCAAATGGTCCAAGTCAACAATATATACCTAAAAATAATTAACTAATACGTGTAACTTCAACTAGCAACATGTAATACACTTCCACTAATCCATCAATACCATAATTCAATATTTAAATTCATGGAATTATCATTATTCTAAGTTCATCAAGGTTGTCGAATTCATCAATTGCCCAAAGTCTTCAACAAGTGTTCAAACCCTAATTAAATTTGACAACTTCAAACACACACATGCCATTAAACTCTAATACATATATTTCCTTTAATCAACATGCCTAATCATCATTTACATGTAGAATTAACCAAATTCCCATTGTCTTCTTTGGCTGCTGAAATTGAGACTCCTCAATTACACATCAAATCCTTCAAATTTCTCAACATCTCAACTCACTACAACCTTAATTCAAAGTTTAATTAAGAGAGGAAGGGAAAATTGACACTAACCTTTTTCTTAAGCTTGATAAAACCTTGAAATTTCTTCTCCCTTTTGCTGCCTATGATCTTCCCAAGAGGTAAGGATAAACTTTAATGAAGGGACTTATAAAGATGGTGGTGAGAATGGATGGATTTGGAGCTTTGCATGTGAACTTCCATGGAGGATTTATGGAAGATCAATTCGGCCATGAATGGATGAGTGAAGGAGATGAAGTTCTTTGTGGAAAATTCTGTCCACTTATAGCTATTTATACCCCCACTAATAATTATTAAATTATTATAATAATCAAGTTTTCATTATTACAATTTATATCCCTTTATTTTCCTTAATTACACTACACATGTAATTTAATGTTGTCATGGGATTTTTAAATTTTAATACCTTTTTTTTTATGGACTTTTAGGTCAAAAGTCAACTCTAGGTGTCAAATGATCAAAATGCCCCTTTTCGGGTCATATTCCCACTTTTTTCAATAATACCGATTTAATTCCAAATCCGACAGTTCTTTTAATTTTTGTTTTCGTCTGTACTAATTCACTAAATTTTCTTTGATATTTTCAATGTCAAATTTTCCTCAGTAGACCTTTAATTAGGCCCTGAAAATTATTTCTCGGGGTTCCTCGTGGTCTTGGAGTCAACAATTGTCTTCGCCGTAACTTCTCAGTGCGGTCACCTGTCGCTATGGTTCCGACTCGTTTAACCTAATTGTATTTAATTTCTTTTATTTTCTCTTAATTTTTCTTGTATTTTCTTATCATGTATTTAATCATTTTATATCTTCTTACTATCATTTAAAAGTAGTTCTAGGCATCCTAACTATCCGGACTGACATTAGTCACCGGAATAATTGAATGTACGAACTAGCTAACAGTTGAATGTTACAAATCTTCCCCTCTAATAAAAATTTCTGTAACACCCCAAAGTTCGGTAGTGCGTTCTGCTGCTCCGGTGACCAGTGTTGTCCGGACAGCTAGGATGCCTAGAACCGTACCTCAATATGAGTGAGGAGACATAAAATAATGAAATACAAGAAAAGAAAAACAAAGGAAAAATCATAGTAAAGAAATGTAACCGAGTAAGAGCTGAAACCTAGCGATGGGTGATATGACCGAAGTCACGGCGTGGACCGTTGACTAACTCCCTGGATCATGGAACCCTGGAAAACATTTTTTGGACATAAATAGACCCTTATTGAAGTATAAATCTCATTAGAAAGATTAAGAAAAATTAAATAATTAGTACAAAGAAAAGTGAGTAATCTTAAAACAGTCTAAATATGGTGTTACCGAAAAATCGGGAAAGCCACCCGAACAGGGGCATTATGGTCATTTGACATCCCGAAGTGTCTTTTGACCTAAATGTCCATTAAAAAAAAATAGTATTACACTTAGAAAATGAAATGAAAAATTAATTTGGTGGTACCTAAAATAAATAGTGGAAATCATGGGTTAAATGTGGATTATGGGAAAGTTAACTTAATATATGATTTAATTCTTCTTAGTGGACCACTATAGGATTAATTAAACATTAAGTATGGCAGGTGTAAGTCCACTAAACCCACCAGATAGTTCATCTTCTCCATTCCATCAAATATGCCGAATTGATGGTGAGAGAAAACATCCATGGCCGTTTCACTTAAGCTCTCTTAACTCCCTTCGTTCCAACTCAAATCACTTAGTGTTCTTCACTAAAATTTGTCTACACATCACAAGGAAGATATTGATACCAATTTTGGGAAGTTTGGTGAAGGTTTAGCAAGTTACAAATAAAGGTAAGTTTGCATTTTTGAGAAATCCTTTGTTAAAGTTCATGTTTATGTTATGGGTGTTAGTTTGGTGAAGGAAAATTTTGAGTTTGAAGGGTTATTGTTGTTTCCATTTTGGACAGCCATGGGGTCACGTTTTTGATGATTTAATATGCATATAATTGATGAGAAATAATGTTGATCATGGTGATTTAGTAACCTAGTGATTTACTTCATGTTTATATGGTGATTTATGCACTTGGATGGGAAATTGTATATTGGTACGGCAATGTAATGTTGAAGAATGGTTTGTGGGAGCTTGTGGATGCTTGAGTGATGGTGTATATTGAAGGAAGTGTGGGCAGAATATTGACCTAAAAGGATTGATGATATGTATGTAAATTAATGTTGTAAAGTGTATGTAAGGTTTGTAATGTTTAGGTGTGTTTGTAATGGTAATTAGAAATTGTAATTGTGAATGCTATTTGGTGTGTTGAGGGTGATTGGAATCTGCCCAAAATAATGCTTATGTAATGTAGAAAATGTTTTTGGTAATGTGCCAAAACAGTTTGATAGGGTATGGAAGTAAACCTTGCAAGGTAAATAATGTGTTTGAAGTTGGGGTGTGAATTGCATATTGAGGGCAGTGTATATTTTAGCCTATAACCTTGAATGTGTAACCTCAATTGGTATGAGACCAATTTGAGGTGAAACTAGGCACAAAATGTGCCAACTTTCATTGAGAAACCATGCCAAAATTCTGCTTGCAAGGTGACCTAAAAAAATGACCAATTCGGATTAGGTGCAATTAGTACCTGAAAAATGACCAATTGGGCAGCAGTGAGTGTTTAGGCCATAACTCACTCAAACCAGGTCCAATTGACCTGAAATTTTGACCAAGAATAGTTAAGACCCATACCTACAAGTCTTATGAAGACACAAAAGCCCAGAAATGACCATAAGCAAGTCAAACAACTTGCACAAGTTCGGGTCCAAAAACTGGCCGAACCAGAATTGACCAATTTGACCTAAAATTGACCTAAAATGGTACCACTTGACCAGCAATAGTGTAATGACCATAACTTGGTCTACTTAACTCGGATTGACCTGAAATTTTGCACCGCGTGCAATAAGACCTAGATCTACAAGTTTGTAGTTTCGACCGAGACCCGAAAACCGAGGGAACTAGATCGTCCGGTTAGGTCAAACCAGTGTTCCGGAATCCAGCAATTTGCATTAAAATGCACTAAGCGAGGAAATGACTTTGGTAAAACATACCAAACCTAAAACCCTATCGAGTGTGACATATTAACGACACTAAAACCTAATTTACCTAAAACGCATCGAGGGTCGGTATATTAGGTGATTAAGCGAATAATTGAGTTCGTGCATTATTTACCAAACCCCATCGATAGAGACGTTTAATTTGATGCTGAAACACTTCAAATTGTGTTTCTCGATTAACAAGGACTCGAGCAAAGGGAAAGAAATCTGAGTCAAGACCAGAGACAAATATCAGAGGTTTGTTCACAACGACTATTGCTTTTGAATTTTTCAATTGAAATAAATATTGAATATTTGTATATTATTGTTTTAAATTGTGTTTGTGCACAACAACTGTTTCTTTTGAATTATTTTCAATGGAAATAAATATTGACTATTTGTATATCATTGTTTTAAATTGTGGAAATGTGTTTGATGGACACTTATTGATTGAAAAATATTGTGAATGGTTTGAAACTGTGAAAAACTATTTGAATGACATTGATGGATACTTATTGATTGAAAAGCATCGTAAATGGTTTGAAACCACGGCTATCATGTATATTGATTGTATTCCTCTCTAGCTTGTCTAGTGGGATGAATTGAATTCCCTCTCTGGTGAAGTGTTGAGGTGTGTGCTGTTGAGGATGAATAGAATGAGTACTCATATTTTTGCTAGCTAGCCATGTTATTCCTCATTAGTCATCGACTTTTGGGATGAATTGAATACCTCATTAGCCATCGGCTTTTGGGATGAATTGAATACCTCATTAGCCATCGGCTTTTGGGATGAATTGAATTATGGATCATGATTAAGCTGTGTGTGATTTATTGATGTGTATTGTGAGATTGTGAAATGGATTTAAACTCTCATTGACATATCTGTCTTTTGAATTCAAACTGATCGACTTATGGAAAATTATTGTGATATTGAGAAATGGTGTTTAAATTCTTGTTGACTTTTATTGTCTTGAATTTAATTATGATTTTATGTATCCACTATTTACATGACTTATGAATTGTGATTTAAATTGGATTTGGTTAATGTTGTGCACCATCGAGACATTGTCTCAAATGATAGCTTTATTCTTTGTCGCAGTAGAGAGATAGACAGGCGTGACTAGGTGCATATACATCCAAATGAGGGATTACAGTATATTGAGTATACCGCTTTTGCTTTTATCTTGTAATGTATGACATTTGTATGTACATATTGTATTTGGTTTTGAGCATTTGTAAATTAAATTGTACTTGAAGTTGTAAATTAATTATGAGTGTTTTCGATTGTAAAAGTTTTATTATATATCCTTATCTCAGACTTTGAAAAATTTCTATGGAATTGAGTTGATGACTTGTTGTGTTGAGAAATGTATTGAAGATGAGATTTGGAAAATTATAGAAGTGCTTTTCTGAGGTTTTCAAGAAGCTGTTTTATCCAAAATACAGAGGGCACTTTGCCAAAAATTTTCTGAAATTCTAAATAAATCAAATGAGTTAGTTATTTCACTTGATTCACCAAAGTCTTTAACACCTTTAAATAGTGCTAACCACTGTAAAAGAAGTAAGAAAAGTTTTTTTAAAATTCCTTGTAGTGTATTTAATGGGTTATTAGTAGATGGAGTTGGTAATTTATTAGGTATACTACGGGATCATGTTATGCCTTACAAAGGGATAGGGTGTGACATGTTTTAGTGGTATCAGAGCAAAGTTTTTAAATTCCGTTTTCACCTGTTATTTGAATGTTCTTTTTGCATAGTACAACTGCTCAATATCATTGTTTGATACATACAGTACATTCTGAGATAAATATGCACTAACGAGTGAATATTCTTGTGTTATTGTTCAGAAAGCTAAGATCCTCGCATTGAATATGGAAGAGGGTGATCGTTCATCGATCGATCTATTGAGGTGAGGTGCAAGGGATGCCCGGTGTACAAAATGTCGGTGGTTCAAGACACCGGACCCCTGCGATCTGCAGATTCCCTGCTCGATTCGCTCGTGAGATGGTCGCAATATTCCAACAAATGGCTGGTAATGCGCCTACTCAAGTCCCAATTCAGACACCCGTGGTACAACCACAGTCTCCTACAAGGCAGTATGATAAATTGATGAAGTATGGGGCTATAGAGTTTAAGGGGACAGTAGATCCTATAGAAGCTGAACAGTGGTTAGAGAGGATGGATAGGGTGTTCAAGAAACTTCATTGTACAGAGGAGCTCAGGCTTGAATACTCAGTATCCTTACTACAGGGGGATGCTTATGACTAGTGGAAAACCATTCCCCACGATGCTGGTAGAACTGCGATCTTGACACTGGAATGACTTCCTCGTGGAATTGGGCAGAAATACATCCCTGATGCTTATGTAGACCAGAAGCTACAAGAATTCTTAAGTTTGAAACAGAGGGGCAGATCAGTGGCTGAGTATGAAAGAGAATTTTCCCGCCTTAGCCATTATGCAGTGAGTCTACTCTCTACCAGCAGGGAGAGATGCAAGAGGTTTGAAACTGGCTTGAAGCCCAGTATCAGAGTACAAGTGCTCGGCTTCAAACACACTAACTTCTCTGAACTTGTTTCTCAAGCCCTAGAGTTGGAAAGAGTTGAGTTTGAGACTGCTCCTGAGAAGAAGAGGTCAGAGAAGACAGAGAAAGAGGGAAAATCAGTAGATCAGAGTTCCAGTGGTCATACTGGAAAGAGGAAGAACTATGGGGGACATGGCAGAGGTGGCAAGAAATCTGGTAGGGGAAGACATTCGGGACGAGACCTCCCCTATCAGTCGTGAGTACCAGAAGTTCCTACCCTCCCCGCCAATGTGAAACTTGTGGAAAGAATCATGGTGGAATCTGCTACAAGGCTATTGGAGCCTGTTACAACTGTGGAGGCACAGGACACTTTGCCAAGGACTGCACCAGTAGTCGCAGAGTTGGACCACCTCCTACTACTGCAGAAGTCGGTTGAGCCACTGTCACGAAGCTCACAACCACCTAGCAGAGGTAGAGGCGGGGTAGAGGTAACCAGTGACGAGCCAAGGCACGATAGAAAAGTCGAACAAGACAAGTGCTCGATCGAGTCTATGCCATGAGACAGAGAAGAGGCGAGACATCGATGTTGTGGCTGGTACCTTCTTAACTTTTAACGAATGTATTTGTGCTATTTGATCCGGGTTCTACCCATTCTTATGTGAGTGCTAGCATCATTGATTGCATTCTTTGTTCCATGTACAAGAATGGACTTTGAGGTGCTAGTAACAAGTCCGCTAGGACAGAGGTCGAGGTTAATAAAATGTATAGAGATTGTCCTTTGGTGATCCAAGGGCACACTTTCTGTCGATCTCATTGAAATGCCCTTCAGAGATTATGATATCATCTTGGGCATGGATTGGTTAGCTAGGCATCATGCCATGATTGGTATGGCCCGAAAAGTCACTTTTGGTCTCCTCGATGCAGTGATGTGGTGATACATGGGAGAGGCGACTATTGCCATCCAACATCATTTCATTTGCACTAGCGAAAAATGATCGAGAAAAGGGTGTGAAGCATACTTGGCACATGTGGTAGACACCCAAGTGGGAGTCGGCATTGAAGGACATCCCTACGAAGACATGACTTTCGGGCGTGTTTCTGATGAATTGCTAGGATTACCTCGGAAGAGAAGTGCGATTTGAAATTAATGTTCACTGGTGTGGATCCAATCTCCATAACGCCATACGAATGGCACCAGCAGAGTTGAAGGAGTCAAGATCTGATTACAAGAATTACTTGAAAAGGGCTTCATCCGCCTAGTGTGTCACCTTGGGGAGCACCGGTGTTGTTTGTTAAGAAGAAGGATGGTACTCTCGCTTATGCATTGACTACGATGGTTGAATAGGGTGACAATAAAACAGATATCCATTGCCTCGCATTGATGATCATTCGTCGATTGAAAGTGCAGCGGTATTCTCCAAAATTGATTTGCGATCTGGTTATCATCGGTTGAAGGTGCAAGCGAGTATCCCAAAAGCGCTTTAACTTCGGTATGGCCACTATGAGTTTCTAGTAATGCCATTCGGGTTAACAAATGCTCCAGTGCTTTTATGGATCGATGAACACTATCTTGGACCATATCTTGATCAATTTGTGGTGGTGTTTATTGATGACATTTTGATATACTCGAGGAGTGCAGAGGAGCATGATAGACATCTGCGGATTATCTGCAGACTTTAAGGGAGAAAGCAGTATGCGCCAAATTGTCGAAATGTGAATTTTGGTGAAGGAAATCTCCTTTTGGGACATGTTGTGTCATTGAAGGGATCAAGGTAGATTCGGCAAGGTAGAAGCTATCCTTAATTGGAAGCGCCCGGGAACATCACGAGAAATTGTAGTTTTCCAGGCTTAATGGATATTACCGTCGGTTTGTGAAGGGATTCTCTATGTTATCTTCTCCACCGACCAAGCGCTTGGAAAGATGTAAAATTTCGTGGGTGATAAATGTCGTGAGTTTTGATGAGTTGAAGAGGTGCTTAATCAAGCTCAGTTCTTACTTTACCTACTCGGTAAAGAATACGATTTATAGTGATGCTTCTCACAATGGGTTAGGCTGTCTTGATGCAAGATCGAATGTCATTGCTTATGCATCACGCCAAATTGAAACCGCATGAGAGAAACTACCCAACACATGATCAGAGTTAGCGGCTATTGTTTTTGCTCAAGATCGGAGACACTATTTGTATGGGGAGAAATGCTACATTTACAGATCACAAGAGCTTAAAGTACTTAGGCACCCAGAAGGACTTGAATTTGAGGCGGAGGAGATGGTTAGAACTCATCAAAGATTATGATTGCTTAATAGACTATCAGCCGGGGAAAGCAAATGTGGTGGCTGACGCCTTAAGTCGCAAGACTATGGCAAGTCTCAGAGTTTCTCCTTTGTCCATGGTATATGAATGGAAAGCACAGCATGCCAGTTTAGAGATTGATGATGAGGGCAGCGGTAGTTGCATGGCATGTTCAGCCGGTGTTGATTGATCGATCAAAATGGCTGCTCGAGTGATGAAAAGTATCGAAGCTCTTGAAAGAAGTCCAGTGAGCAAGAAACACGAATTCTCTGAGAGATGATGGTTTATTGCTACATCGAAGCAGTGTGCATTCCTAGTGATGTGGAATTGAGACAAACCATTTTGAAGGAAGCACATGAGTCTCCATTTGCTATGCACCACAGTGGAACTAAAATGTACAGAGGGTGAAAGAGCATTCTTGGTGGATGGGCATGAAAAGAGATATAGTGAATTCGTTTCCAAATGCCTAACTTGTCGGCAAGTAAAGGCGGAACATCAAGTTCCAGTGGTTTATTACATCCTTTGTCGATGCAGTGGAAATGGGAGCGAATAACTATGGATTTTGTTACAGGACTTCCAAGAACACAGAGTAGTCATGATGCAGTATGGGTTATAGTTGACAGGTTGACCAAGTCTGCTCACTTTTTGCCAGTTCGGATGGACTATAGCCTGGAAAGATTGGCCGGATTGTACATATATGAGATTGTAAAATTGCATGGAGTGCCATTATCAATTGTGTCCGATGGAGATCCTAGGTTCACTTCTAGATTACGGGTAGTCTTCAGAGAGCCCTAGGAACTAGATTGAACTTCAAAGACATTCCACCCACGCATGGATGGCGATGCGAGAGGGTTATTCGGATATTGGAGGATATGCTACGGGCTTGTGTGATTGAATTTGAAGGTAGTTGGGATACACACTTGCCTTTGATTGAGTTTGCTTATAACAACGACTACCAATCAAGCATAGGGATGCCTCCATATGAAGCTTTGTATGGCGAGAAAGTGTAGAACTCCCTTATGTTGGGATGAAGTAGGTGAAAGGAAGATGATTGGACCGAGAATTGTCCAGTGACAGAGGAAAAGATCAGTTGATCGAGAGATAGACTCAAAGGTGCATCGGTGCGGAAGTCCTATGTTGATCAAGAGAAGAGATATTGAGTATGCGATGGGTGATAAGGTATTCCTCAAAGTTTCTCCTTGGAAGAGGATTATGAGATTTGGCAAAAGGAAACTAAGTCCTCGTTTCATCGGACCATATGAAGTTCTGGAAAGAGTGGGTCCTTTAGCATACCGGTTGGCATTACCTCCAGAGCTAGCAAGGATACCTGACGTGTCTTCCATGTGTCCATGTTAAGGAGGTGCAGTCGGACCCATCTCATGTACTAACAATTGAAGAGATTGAAGTAAATCCGGACCTCTCATATGAGGAAGAACCCATAAAAATTACGGCATATGAGGTGAAGCGGTGAGAACAACAGATACACACGGTTAAAGTCTTTGTGGAACCATCATTCGGGCGAGGAAGCAACTTGGGAACGTGAAGAGGATATGAGGAGACAGCACCCACGGCTATTCGAGACTAATGCTGTAAAATTTGAGACGAAATTTATTTAAGGGGAGAATTGTAACACCCCAAAGTTCGGTAGTGCGTTCTTTGCTCGGTGACCGGTGTTGTCCGGACAGCTAGGATGCCTAGAACCAATACCTCAATATGAGTGAGGAGACATAAAATAATGAAATACAAGAAAAGAGAAACAAAGGAAAAATCATAGTAAAGAAATGTAACCGAGTAAGTGGTAGGAAACCTAGCGATGGGTGACTTAGGAAGTCACGGCGTGGACCGTTGACTAACCTCGGATCGGGGAACCATTGAAAACATTTTTGGACATAAATAGACCCTTATTGAAGTATAAATCTCATTAGAAAGATTAAAGAAAAATTAAATAATTAGTACAAAGAAAAGTGAGAAATCGAAAAACAGACAAAATACGGTGTTACCGAAAAATCGGGAAAGCCACCCGAACAGGGGCATTATGGTCATTTGACATCCCGAAGTGTCTTTTGACCTAAATGTCCATTAACAAAAAATAGTATTACACTTAGAAAATGAAATGAAAAATTAATTTGGTGGTACCTAAAATAAATAGTGGAAATCATGGGTTAAATGTGGATTATGGGAAAGTTAACTTAATATATGATTTAATTCTTCTTAGTGGACCACTATAGGATTAATTAAACATTAAGTATGGCAGGTGTAAGTCCACTAAACCCACCAGATAGTTCATCTTCTCCATTCCATCAAATATGCCGAATTGATGGTGAGAGAAAACATCCATGGCCGTTTCACTTAAGCTCTCTTAACTCCTTCATTCCAACTCAAATCACTTAGTGTTCTTCACTAAAATTTGTCTACACATCACAAGGAAGATATTGATACCAATTTTGGGAAGTTTGGTGAAGGTTTAGCAAGTTACAAATAAAGGTAAGTTTGCATTTTGAGAAATCCTTTGTTAAAGTTCATGTTTATGTTATGGGTGTTAGTTTGGTGAAGGAAAATTTTGAGTTTGAAGGGTTATTGTTGTTTCCATTTTGGACAGCCATGGGGTCACGTTTTTGATGATTTAATATGCATATAATTGATGAGAAATAATGTTGATCATGGTGATTTAGTAACCTAGTGATTTACTTCATGTTTATATGGTGATTTATGCACTTGGATGGGAAATTGTATATTGGTACGGCAATGTAATGTTGAAGAATGGTTTGTGGCAGCTTGTGGATACTTGAGTGATGGTGTATATTGAAGGAAGTGTGGGCAGAATATTGACCTAAAAGGATTGATGATATGTATGTAAATTAATGTTGTAAAGTGTATGTAAGGTTTGTAATGTTTAGGTGTGTTTGTAATGGTAATTAGAAATTGTAATTGTGAATGCTATTTGGTGTGTTGAGGGTGATTGGAATCTGCCCAAAATAATGCTTATGTAATGTAGAAAATGTTTTTGGTAATGTTCCAAAACAGTTTGATAGGGTATGGAAGTAAACCTTGCAAGGTAAATAATGTGTTTGAAGTTGGGGTGTGAATTGCATATTGAGCGAAGTGTATATTTTAGCCTATAACCTTGAATGTGTAACCTCAATTGGTATGAGACAAATTTGAGGTGAAACTAGGCACAAAATGTGCCAACTTTCATTGAGAAACCATGCCAAAATTCTGCTTGCAAGGTGACCTAAAAAAATGACCAATTCGGATTAGGTGCAATTAGGACCTGAAAAATGACCAATTGGGCAGCAGTGAGTGTTTAGGCCATAACTCACTCAAACCAGGTCCAATTGACCTGAAATTTTGACCAAGAATAGTTAAGACCCATACCTACAAGTCTTATATAGACACCAAAGCCCAGAAATGACCATAAGCAAGTCAAACAACTTGCACAAGTTCGGGTCCAAAAACTGGCCGAACCAGAATTGACCAATTTGACCTAAAATTGACCTAAAATGGTACCACTTGACCAGCAATAGTGTAATGACCATAACTTGGTCTATTTAACTCGGATTGACCTGAAATTTTGCACCGCGTGCAATAAGACCTAGATCTACAAGTTTGTAGTTTTGACCGAGACCCGAAAACCGAGGGAACTAGATCGTCCGGTTAGGTCAAACCAGTCTTCTGATCCAAAGAATTTGCATTAAAATGCACTAAGCGAGAAATGACTTTGGTAAAACATACCAAACCTAAAACCCTATCGAGTGTGACATATTAACGACACTAAAACCTAATTTACCTAAAACGCATCGAGGGTCGGTATATTAGGTGATTAAGCGAATAATTGAGTTCAGTGCATTATTTACCAAACCCCATCGATAGAGACAGTTTAATTTAGTCCTGAAACACTTCAAATTGTGTTTCTCGATTAACAAGGACTCGGCAAAGGAAAGAAATCTTGAGTCAAGACCAGAGACAAATATCGAGGTTTGTGCACAACGACTATTGCTTTTGAATTTTCAATTGAAATAAATATTGAATATTTGTATATTATTGTTTTAAATTGTGTTTGTGCACAACAAGCTATTTCTTTTGAATTATTTTCAATGGAAATAAATATTGACTATTTGTATATCATTGTTTTAAATTGTGGAAATGTGTTTGATAGACACTTATTGATTGAAAAATATTGTGAATGGTTTGAAACTGTGAAAAACTATTTGAATGACATTGATGGATACTTATTGATTGAAAAGCAACGTAAATGGTTTGAAACCACAGCTATCATGTATATTGATTGTATTCCTCTCTAGCTTGTCTAGTGGGATGAATTGAATTCCCTCTCTGTGAAGTGTTGAGGTGTGTGCTGTTGAGGATGAATAGAATGAGTACTCATATTTGAGCTAGCGAGCCTTGTTCTTCCTCATTTGTCATCGAGTTTTGGGATGAATTGAATACGTCATTAGCCATCGGCTTTTGGGATGAATTGAATACCTCATTAGCCATCGGCTTTTGGGATGAATTGAATTATGGATCATGATTAAGTGTGTGATTTATTGATGTGTATTGTGAGATTGTGAAATGGATTTAAACTCTCATTGACATATCTGTCTTTTGAATTCAAACTGATCGACTTATGGAAAATTATTGTGATATTGAGAAATGGAGTTTAAATTCTTGTTGACAATTATTGTCTTGAATTTAATTATGATTTTAAGTATCCACTATTTACATGACTTATGAATTGTGATTTAAATTGGATTTGGTTAATGTTGTGCACCAGAGACATTGTCTCAAATGATAGCTTTATTCTTTATCGCAGTAGAGAGATAGACGAGCGTGGACTAGATTTGCATATACATCCAATGAGGATTACAGTATATTGAGTATACCGCTTTTGCTTTTTGTACTGTAATGTATGACACTGTATGTACATATTGTATTTGGTTTTGAGCAGTTGTAAATTAAATTGTACTTGAAGTTGTAAATTAATTATGAGTGTTTTCGATTGTAAAAGTTGTATTATATTTCCTTATCTCAGACTTTGAAAAATTTCTATGGAATTGAGTTGATGAATTGTTGTGTTGAGAAATGTATTGAAGTTGAGATTTGGAAAATTATAGAAGTGCTTTCTGAGTTTTCAAGAACTGTTTTATCCAAAATACAGAGGGCACTTTGCCAAAAATTTTACAGAAATTCTAAATAAATCAAATGAGTTAGTTATTTCACTTCAGTTCACCAAAGTCTTTAACACCTGTAAATAGTGCTCACCACTGTAAAAGAAGTAAGAAAAGTTTTTTTTTTAAAATCCCTTGTAGTGTATTTAATGGGTTATCAGTAGACGGAGTTGGTAATTCATTAGGTATACTACAGGATCATGTTATGCCTTACAGAGGGGTAGGGTGTGACAATTTCATCCTTGAAATTTACCTCATGCAAATTATAGAGGAATCTGCTACCTCCTTGCTTTTCCACTTCCTTGTATTGCCTGATAAATGTATGGGTCTGGTTCCTCCCGAGCTTCCATAGCATATACCCGTGGTGCCACTCTAATTTCAGGCCTTTCGACCATCTCAGAAACAACCTTATGTGAAATCTCAGTTGTCTCTGCTCTACCAGGTCCTCTACCCTTTTGCATTGTGGGGGTAGGTCTATGAGCCTGTGCTGGAGCTGTTAAATCACTCTTCTGGGGGCAATCTCTTATGAAATGATCCGTAGCTCCATATGTGAAACACTTTCCCTTTAACAGTCGACACTCCCCTCTATGTCTCTTACCCTAGTGTGTACATTCTGGCGCTGGGGCTGATCCCCTTATTACTGTGCTCGGGGAGTTAGCTACAGATATCCCAAACTGGCCTCTCTGGCCTTGTGATATCCTTACTTTAGGCAATCAGTACATTCTACTGTTCCGGTGACCAATGTCTATCTAGACAACTAGAATGTCTAGAATTATACATAAACTAGAGTAAGGAGTCATAAATAAACCAGATAATGACAAGAAAAATTAAGGAAAATTTTAAGCAATGAAATGCACTAAAGTTAAATAAGTCGGTGCTCCAGCAATGGGTGACCTAATGGGAAGCGACTATAAAGACAGTTAGCAACCGTAGATCGATGGAAAACCCTGTAAAATAATTTTTGGGACTTCAGTGGAGAGTTATTGAGCCTTAGATAGCAATAGAATGTCAAGAAATTGCTCAGGGAATTTTCTAAATCGATACAGACAATTTTAGCTTGCTATAACCCAGTGGATATTAGACTGGGATTTTTTGAGTCCGGATCTGCAGAAGTGTCAGAAGTGTTCAAGGTTGTCACCTCCTCAGCAATGCATGTTGATAGGGCTCACAAAAGTAATATTATGTATTTTGTGCATTATAATTAGTTATTATGTTGAAATGTAAATTATGAAATTGTAATTAATTTGTATATCATGTAAATTGTGAATTTATGTAATTAGTTTGTAAATTATGTAATGAATGGAAATTTGAGAATTTTGATATATCAATTGAGCATGAAAATGAGTTGCAAGAATTGAATGTGAAATGAATATGATGAGCATGGATGAGATTTTTATTGTAAAACATTATTGAAATTTTCAAGTAGGTGAATAGTGAAATACGCCAACTGGAAATAAAATAGGAGAAACTCCATTAGTTTCTCCTTAGAAAAATAATTTATCTTAAAATATAACGAGAATAATTATTAAAGGAATAAAGTAAGATAAGATTGGGTGCTCTGGCGCTGAGTATGATATGCCTTGCTCGGCTACACTGTAGAAGGGTGAGAGGTGTCATATTTATTGGTATCATAGCACAGTTTAGGCTTTCCTAGGCATTGATAGATAGAATAAGATTGTGTGCATAACATGCATTCGATTCATAAGAGTTGAGGTGACACTAACGCAAATCTATTTTCTTTGATTATTTTAGGTTAAGGTATGGACCTTGAGTTGCAGAAGGAAGTAGAAGAAGAAGTAGAAAATCATTCCCCAGCTGAGAGTGATGTTGGAGACAGGAGAGGTCCTGTTGTGCCAATGTTAGAGGGACTTGCACAACCCTAACAAGTTTTATGGGAGCAGATGACCGAGTACTTTAGACAGATTACTGGGGCAGTTTCGTAACCCCAACCACAACAGAAGTCACCTTTGGGAAAAATTAGAAAGTATGGAGCTATAGATTTCAAAGGCAGAAAGGAAGATGATTCTACAGCTGCAGAGTATTGGTTAGAAAGGACTGAAAGAGTTCTGCAGCAATTACATTGCACACAAGAACAAAGTTTAGAGTGTGCAGTTTCACTGCTACAAGAAGCTGCCTACCGTTAGTGGCCGCCAGCTAAGGTGACTTGGGAATTATTTCTGATAGATTTCAAAAAGAAATATATTACCTGTGTCCATGAAGAGGAACATAATAGGAGTGCCAACCAATAGAAAAGAAATTTTGGTCAGTCTAGTAATAAAAGGCCTAAAGAACAATTAAATCAGACTTTTGATCAAATTAGGAGATAAAGGCCCAGACCAATATCCAGAAGAGGTCAACCAGAGACACCAGTAGTGAGTACACTAGGACTGGTAGTGAAAAGTTCTACCCCAAGAAAGTGTGGACATTGTAAAAAGTGGCGTAGAGGTGAACCCTAAGGTTAACTGGAGCCTGTTATAGATGTGGGGCCATGGACCATTTTCTGAAAGATTGCCCTAAGAGGAATTCTACAGAGAGCGATAGCAGATTGGAGGGATTTGAGGCAATACGAGGAAGTGAAGAAGCAAGGAGGTAGTAGTTCCTCGACTACTTCACATCAGGCAAATTTCGAGGACAAAATTTTTGTTAGAGAGGAAGAATTGTGACATCATCACTTTAATTAATCCATATGTTCTACTGTTCTGATGACCAATGTCTGTCTGGACAGCTAGAATGTCTGGAACTATATGTAAACTAGAGTAAGGAGTCATAAATAAATGAAATAATGGCAAGAAAAATTAAGGAAAATTTTAAGCAATGAAATGCACTAAGGTTAAATGAGCCGGTGCTCCAGCGATGGGTGACCTAATGGGAAGCGACTATGAAGATAGTTAGCAACCCTAGACCGGTGGGAAACCCTGTAAAATAATTTTTGAGACTCCAGTGAAGAGTTATTGAGCCTTAGATAGCAATAGAATGCCAAGAAATTGAAGGAGCAGAAGCATGAAAAACACAAGTTTATATCATTGAATTAAAAAATTTTCAATTAGGGTCACATGCATCATGCAAGATTCATTTTTATCTATTTGGTTTCAATGATAAACAACATATTAAAACTTTTTTAATATGTCTTTGGATCTGTATTTTCCATTTAAGATTTTGGAATTAATTAGATTAATTTTAGAACCTTAGAATAGATCAAGAACAAGTGCACTAACCTCTTGATGCACCGCAATGTGTATGGCACCTTTGGGATGCATCTTTAGGACACCAGATGTTGTCCCTCTAGCTTGTCCACACCAAGATCACCTATGGCAGCCCTTGAATAGCTTCTAAAGCTTTTTCTATGAATTAGAAAATCAAGTTTTGCCTTTTGAGAGATTAGAGATGTAAACAGAACACTATAAATGATTTCTAGCAATTTTAATTCAAGAGAATGTTGGCCAAACTCTTTGAATTGATGAGAGATGAAGAAGAGAGGATGGCAGCCTCAAGAGTGGTAGCACAAAGGGAGGCAGCAGCTGGTTGTTTTTTGTTCTTACATCCTTACACTTATATAGCTAGGTTAGCACTTAAAACCCTTGCCACATGTCACCTTCTGATTGGTTCTAGGTTTAATTGTCCCAATCACATTGTGCCAAGTGTCAAACCTATCTTTAATCTTAATTTTAATCATCTTACATGATTAAAAGACATTTGGCAAGCTTATGTATAGTGCCACATGTCACCATCTCATGGTGCCTCATGTCACCCGGTGAAATGACCAAAATACCCCTGTGCTATAATTTTGAGTTCTCAATCCAAAATAATTATTTCTCTTCTTCTAATCAATTTATATCAAATATAAATTAATTAATTAATCTCTATTAATTAATTTCTCATTAATTAAATTCATATTTAAACACTTTAAATATAAATTTAACTTATACTATACATCCAATAACCTATATTTGGTTTCAAGTCATGCTAGGGACTTTGTAATCTAATTGCAAACCAAACCTATTTAATTAATCAATTAAACTATTTAATTAATTAATTAAATCATATTTAATTAGGTGATTACTTGTGTATGTGTGTGACTTACTAGGCTCATCACTAATTGACAATGAGACATGATATCAACTCTTAATATCATCAAAACTCTTTCTTACCATAAATGATTTCTCTAAATCATTTTATGCACCTCATAGACCATGGTTAACACCTAGCATAGCATGCCATGGCCACCCAATCAGTAATAAGGTTTACCTTAAATGAACCTATAATCATATGTTACCATGCACTAGAATCTCTTTGTTACAAAATCCCAACTCAAGCTAGAGTCATGGTTTATGTCAAACCCCATTTGCTATGAATATTATGTTCTCTTTTAATTCCAGTTCTTGATTAATAAGATTTTCTCATAAGAAACTCTTTTCTGATTAAATCTATCTATCCTGGCCAGGAACTTGAAACATCAAGAACAATTAAATGAACATAGGATTTTATCCCTATTTACTTAGAGGAACAGATTTCATCTTCATCAACACCTACCTCCATATATAACTAGCAGGAGCCAACACATGCCCATGTACCTATACACAATACCAATATGAAAGAAGTATCAAACTAAAACCACCTATATACAAGATAACTATGCTATCTCAGGTCTAAAGATTATATGCACTGATATGATTTATGATAATGCATTGATAAGAGTAAACTCCATGTGCTTATCATAAATGTCACTGGTTCGGCCTACTTATCACATATAAGTGCCTATCATGTTTGTTATATGGAATGAAACTCACCATTCCATCTTATTTATATCTCATATAAATAACTTCGGAGCAAACATGAATACAATCTTACTGGATAAGTCATGTCCTTATTGTGAAGTATCCTCGATTGTGAACCTATTTATGATACTTTATGCTAGAAATACTGTCACTCATATTTTTAACAACTTAAGAATAGAATTTGTAACAAAATATCAATGGACCTTTTCTATTACACATAAATATATTATATAAACGGAAAAGTGAAAATGCCTTTTATTAATAAAAGATGTACAAGATACATACTAAATGATATGCTCTGGGACATGCTACTAACAATCTCCCACTAGCACTAGAGCTATTCATTACAATATCTTAGAACCATCTTCTCAAGATATTGGTCTAGCTGAGTCTATGATTGTAACACCCTTCCGGTATCAACTCCGTACATTCTCTTATTCGGTGGCCGTCGGTCCGGACTAGAACGTCGGAAAAATATTTAAACTAAAGTCAGAACCAAAATTAACTCAAATATTAATAAGAAAAATTTAGGAAAAATTTTAGAAATAAAATACAACCAAGTTAAGCAATGGTGCCCAGCGATGGGTAACGAGTGAAGTTGCGGTTCTCATAACGAGGAGCCACTGACCCGGAAAAATTCATAAAATAATTTTTGGGACTCAGAGAAGGGTCATTGAGGTTCCTATGGCATTAGAATGCCAAGAAAATATTTAAAAAATTTTTCAATCAGTCAGAGACAATTTTGACCCGTTAAGCCAAGCGGAGGGCATTTTGGTCATTTCGCCTTCAGAGGTGATTTTTGGCCGACTTGTCCAGTTAAGTAAATAATTAATATGACATAAAATATGAATAAACATTACTAGAAATTAAATTGAAATTGAGTAGTGAAGAATAGAAAAGAAAAATCAAAGAAAAGCTCATTTATGACATCTTGATGATGTCATTTATAAATTATGACCAATCACAATTAAGCCATCATTTGACTAACTAATAAAGAGACTAAATGAAGACCAAATAACCAAAAATTACAGCAGCCATTCTTCTTCTTCTTCACCAAAACGTGACTTCTCCCCATCTCCCTCCATTGATGCACTCACCCAAGCTCCAAAACCTAGCCAATTACACCATAAAACCCCTATATGCCTTCATAAAACTTGGTCCTCACACCTAGAGCAAGCTTTGGACAGAAAAAAGAAAGGAAGAAAGTGAAGTTTTGAAGTCTTAGAAGTGGTTCCATTCAAGGTTAGTGCACATATGTATTTAAAACACATTAATTCCATGTTAGAGATGTGTAATAGGTAAGAAATTGTGGAATAAATGAACCAAACCCATGTGTATGAATGCCATGAATTTCGGCAGCCATATTGAAGGAATAGAAATGAGGGTTTTGTTGGACTTAGAGTGGATTAGAAATGATGTTTAAGATACATATACACAAGGATAATAAATTGGTATGCTAACTAAGGCATCTTGTAGAAAACATAAGGTTAAGCTAGGGTTTTGGGGGAGTGAAAATTGATTTGGCTTATGAAATTGTTAGAGCACATTTTAATGGTCAATTAGTGACCATTTTAGGTAAGTTGACCATATTATGGACTGAAAAATAGGATTGCAAAGTGAAGTTGTAGGCTGCCCTAGGACAGCCAGAGAGGACCTAAAATTCAGTCCACTTGCACTGCCATAACTTGGGCTGTGTTGGTCCAATTGGTGTTTGGCCAATTGGACATGAAACTAGGCTTATAATGGCAGATTTTTTTTGAAGAAACCATGCCCAAAAGACCAAAGCAAGAGGACCAAAACTTGGCCCCAATCCGGATACCCTGCAAACAGCCCCTGCAGAAATGACCGAATGAACAGTAACTGTTCATTTGGCCATAACTCACTGTAGATATGGTCAATTGACCTGAAATTTTTACAGCAACAAGATAAGATATAGACAAACAACTTTCATGAAGGACACCAATCTAAATTATGCCATTAACCTAATCAAATCATTGAGCAAAGTGAAGTTTACTGTACTGAGATTTCCAGAATTTTCATTTGAGCAGTAATGTTTGGATGGCTATAACTCCCTCTAGAAAACTCGGATTTAGGTGATTCTTGAACCGATGAAAACCTAAGGCATAGTAGAATATTTCATATGAAGAAAGTTAGGCCAAATTATGAACTTAACTTGATCAAATTACTGACCAAAGTTGGACCAAAATCTGCCAAAACCCAAAAGTGCAGCATGAACTGTGCAAGTGAACAGTAAACTTATTTTGGTCATAACTTGAGCTACAAAACTCCAAATGGAGTGATTAAAAAAAGGAAATTCAACTAGACAAAATAAGGAACAACTTTCATGTTTACCATTTCCTCAAATTCCCACTGTAAAAATAACAAATGGAACAGTAAAGATGAAGCATGAAAACCGAAAATTTTACTCAATTAGCATTAAGCTTAAAAATGGTATTGGCAACCAATACCAACAAGTTTGAAATACAAAATGTGGTATGTTTGAGGTGTTAAGACCAATACACCTATTTTCTATCCAAAAGTCAACATTTTTGTTGACCAATGAGGTGAATAGTGACACCAAAACCAAAAATTAGCAATTTTGCCAAAATGACCTAAGCTTTGAGAAAGTGACCAAAACTAACAAGTTTTGAATACAAAATGTGGTATCTTGGGAGTATTAAAACCAATGTACCTATTGTTTATGCAAAAGTCAACATTTTAGTTGACTAATGAAATGAATAGTGACATGAAAACTTGAAATTCAAAAATTGTGAAACTTAAAAATGCAAAATGCCCTAGTAGGCCTAATGTGATTGGTTTGGATAGTTTGGCATGCCAATAGGGTATTGTTTTAGCAGTACTGCGAAAGGAAAGGCTTTATGCCTGTATTCATGGCTTTATGCTCGTATTCATGGCTTTTATGCCCGTATTCATGGCTTTTATGCCGATTATGTGATATCATGGCTTTTTAGCCATACTGACTGCATACGTGGTTGACGTTCTGCGTCCCATGGTATGACGGCCCGAGGCACCGCGGTGTCCAGTGCCAATGACCCGTTATCCAGTCTAGTCTCCAGTATAGGTTACTTGGGCATGGAAAAGTATAACTGTGATTGAACTGATTATTAAAGAAAATACGAAAATTAAGTATCAGAAATGATTACAAAAATACAAAGAAGCTTAAGATCATGAAGATAATAATTAACGAAATGCATGAAGAAGTTAATATCATAAAACATGATTAGCCCTCGACTAAACAATAAGTTAGTAATTATTCATCTCTTATGAACACAATAGCAAGGAAATTATTATTTTTATTTGCATATTATATTTTTTTGTATTATTGGCACCACTAAGCTTTATGCTTAGCGCGTCGCTTTTGCAATGCGTAGGTACTGAAGATTTGGATAGAGGGCCCAGTAGACCACAAATTCGGTAAGGCAGTTCACAGTTCTGCATAGTGTCCGTGTCACCTCACCTTCCACAGTGCATTGGTAGGACACTAGATTTCATTTTGGTATTTTGTAATTGATTTTATTTTCTCATGTGTAAATGAACTTATGAAATGTAAATTGATATTCATGTAAATTATGGAAATTGTGGTTGTCAATGAAAAAGTGAATGTTTATCTATGATTTATGCATGATATCACGTGAGATGAATGATTGAGAAACGAATGGTTGAAAAATGTTGAGATTTTGATATTGGAGTTTGTGAATGGATGAATATGATTATTAGAAGTGTTTTTCACAGGTTCCGAAGAACTGTTTTCTCCATTTTTAGCCAGACTCCATGGATTTTCTTTAAAATTTTCGGAACCTCAAATAAATTACAATTTCAATAAATGAATTATATTTCACAAGTTATATTCAAAACTACGATAAAAATGAATTAAGATAAAATAGAGTGCTCGGCTTGAGTGGAATAACTTGCTCGTCTACACTGTAGTCGGGTAAGGGGTGTCACATTTAGTGGTATCAGAGCGCGGTTTAGGCGTTTCTGGGCCTACATTGAGTCCATACCATGCATTGCATTTGTAAGAGTCGAGGTGACACTAATGCAGATCTGTTTGTCTTTCTTATTTTGAATAGGATATGGACCCTACATCTCAGAGGGCAGTCGAGGAGGAAGTGGAGAGTCATGCTCCACTGCGGACTAAGGCGAGGGTAGGGGAGAACCTACTCCACTCGAGCAGAGCACGCTCAACCTCCACAGGCCATGTTCCTGCAAATGGCCGATTTCTTTAGACAAATGGCCGGGGTAATGCCAGTACCACCACCATCAGCTCCACAGCAGAAATCACATCTGGAAAGGCTAAGAAAGTTTGGAGCAGTGGACTTCTATGGTAAGAGAGAAGATGATTCTGCGGTAGGAATTGGTTGAGCAGGCAGTAGAGTTCTAAAACAACTCCACTGCACCCCTGAATAAAACCTAGAGGCTGTCGTATCTCTGTTGCAAGATGATGCATATGAATGGTGGGACACGGTATCCAGTGAAGTGCAGCCAGAAGTTATAACTTGGGATTTCTTCCTCTCTGAATTCAAGAAGAAATATGTGGGTATTGTATACCTAGAAGAGAGAAGAAGGGAATTCATTAACCTGAGGCAGAGACAGTTGTCAGTGGCTAAGTATGAGAAGGAATTTGTCAGATTAAGCCGCTACGGAAGGGAGATAGTCCCTAATGAGGCCGAAAGGTGTAAGAGATTTGAAGAAGGATTCAATGACAATATAAAGATCATGATCACTGCCTTGGGAATCACAGACTTCACCAAGATAGTGGAAGCTGCATTAAAAGTGGAGAAAGTGAGAATAAATGAACAAAATAGGAAAGATAGGCAGCGTAAGAGGGAATTTGGACCAGGACAGTCAAGTATACCAACTGATAGTAAGAAGTTTAAGGGTTCTAGTTCACAAGATCAGACACAGGGCCACAGAGGCCAGATTGGAATATCTATAGCTAGTTCCCTGGGCACAATAACAAGGGGATTAACCCCAGTGCCTGAATGTATGCATTGTGGTAGAAGACACTGATGAGTGTCATTAATCGGAGAGTGTTTCAAGTGTGGGGCTACAGATCATTTCATAAGAGATTGCCCTCAAAGGAGTGGCTCAATAGCTCCTGTACAAGTTGATAGACCTTCCCCTATAGTTCAAAGGGGTAAAAGATCGGGTAGAGCAGAAATGGCTGACATTTCACAGAAGATTGTTTCTGAGACAGTTGAAAAGCCCGAAGTCAGGGTGGCACCACAAGTATATGCTATGGAAGCTCAGGAAGAGCCAAACCTGCATAATCGATGAGGCGATACAAGGAAGTGAAGAAACAAGGAGGTAGCAACTCCCCGATTACTTAAGTCAGGTAAATTTCGAGGACGAAATTTAAATTAGAGGGGAAGAGTTGTAACACCCTCCCGGTATCAACTCCGTACATTCTATTGTTCTGGTGACCGGTGTCGGTCCGGACAGCTAGAACATCCGGAAAAATATTTAAACTAAAGTCAGGAACCAAAATTAACTCAAATATTAATAAGAAAAATTTAGGAAAAATTTTAGAAATAAAATACAACCAAGTTAAACGAGCCGGTGCCCAAGCGATGGGTAACCAGAGTGAAGTTGCGGTTCTCACAACGAGGAGCCCTAGACCCGGGAAAAAATTCATAAAATAATTTTTGGGACTCCAGAGAAGGGTCATTGAGGTTCCTATGGCATTAGAATGCCAAGAAAATATTTAGAAAAATTTTTCAATCGGTACAGACAATTTTGACCCGTTAAGCCAAACGGAGGGCATTTTGGTCATTTCGCCTTTAGAGGTGATTTTTGGCCGACTTGTCCAGTTAAGTAAATAATTAATATGACATAAAATATGAATAAACATTACTAGAAATTAAATTGAAATTGAGTAGTGAAGAAAAGAAAAGAAAAATCAAAGAAAAGCTCATTTATGACATCTTGATGATGTCATTTATAAATTATGACCAATCACATGTAACACCCTCCCGGTAACTACGCCGTACATCCTACTGTTCCGGTGACCGGTGTCGGTCCGGACAGCTAGAATGTCCGGAAAAATATTTAAATTAAAGTCAGGAACCATAATTAACTCAAATATTAATAAGAAAAATTTAGTAAAAATTTTAGGAATAAAATACAACCGAGTTAAACGAGCCGGTGCCCAAGCGATGGATAACCAGAGGGAAGTTGCAGTTCTCGCAACGAGGAGCCCTAAACCCAGGAGAAAAATTATAAAATAATTTTTGGGACTCCAGAGAAGGGTTATTGAGGTTCCCATTGTGACACCCCTTACCCGTGTACAGTATACCCGAGTAAGTAATGCCACACGGTGTACCGGCACACTCTAATATTCCTCAATTAATTTATATCATACTTTTGCATATAATTTATGAAATACAATTTGTTTAAGCCATTTATCAAAAGTATTATTCATTTAAGGTTCCGAAAATTTTAAAGAAAATCAACGAGTACCTGGCTAAAAATGGAGAAAACTGTTCTTGAACTGTTAAAAACACTTCCAATAAACAAATTCATTCATTCTCAACTTCAATATCATCACAAAACTCAATATCAAGATTTGAACAATTTTTCAGTTTCAGGTTTCAACAACCTTTTCATTTCTCAACATCCATTTCTCATATACAAGCAATAAATACATGCTCAAATCTTGCATTCATAGTCATAACTTTCATTATTTACATAAACATCAAAATATATTACATGAGTTCAAGTACATATGAGAAAATACAAATCTGCTACAAAATATCAAAATCACAAAAAGACACCAAGTGCCCTACCGATCCACAGCAGGTAGTGAGGTGACACGGACCTTGAGCGAAATCGGATGGACTCACCCGATCGTGGTCTCACTGGGCTCACGGTCGGAATCTCCAGTACCTACGCGTGGTAAAAGCAACGCGCTAAGCAATAATGCTTAGTGGTGCAATAATATAATAGAAGAAATTGGCAAGAAAATAAATGTGTATGCAAAGTGTATGCTTTCTTTGTTTGATTTTGGTATATTCATTAATTCATTAACTATGTTCACTTTTATTCATTTGGTTGCCCCAAGTAACCTCCACTAGACGATCGGGTATCTAGCAGGGTAACCGCACTTTGGGTACCTAGTACCTCGGGCGTCACACCATCGGTCACATATGCATCTCGGTGTGCAGCGACTAACAAGCTGTAAATAATATCAGGCACAAGGCCAAGTCTCAATGCAAAGTCAGAATGGCTAAAAGCCATGAAATCACTGAATGGCATTTTTACCATGTGCAGTACTGCTAACTGAACCCTATTGGCATGCCAAACTATCCAAACCAATCTTGTTAGGTATACTAGGGCATTTGAAACTCTTAAATTCGTCAATTTGTGAATTTCAACTTTTTTGGTGTTACTATTCATCATTGGTAAACAAAAAAGTAGACTTTTAGAATAAAAATGTGTACATCAACTTTGGCACTCCCAACATACCACATTTGGTGTTTAAAACTTGTTAGCATTAAGTGTTTTTGCCATTCCAAAGTGTAACTCAACACAAACAGATTTTTCAGTTTTGGTGAGTCAACTTCACTATTCCATTGGATACTGTTACTGTTGTAATTTGAGGAAATGTAAAACATGAAAGTTGTTCCTTATTTTGTCTAGTTGAATTTCCTTTTTTGAATCACTCCATTTGGAGTTTTGTAGCTCCAGATATGGCTCAAAAACCCAGGCTGTCCGGATATGCAGTCTGCAGAATTTTACCATATCTACAGTGCATGAACAGTGACTTGAGTCACTTGGTTGAATGGGTTCTGGCCATACTTTGGGGTAGGTTCCTTCATGAAAGTTGTTTGTCTATGTCTTAACTTGTTGCTGTAAAAATTTCAGACCAATTGACCAAATCTACAGTGACTTATGGCCAAATGAATAGTTACTGTTCATTTGGTCAAATTCTGCAAAGGCAGTTTCAGGGTTCCGGATTGTGGCTGAGTTTTGACCCTTTTGCTTTGGTCTTTCGGGCATGGTTTCTTCAGCAAAAATGTGCCATTATAAGCCTAGTTTCATGTCCAATTGGCCAAACATCAATTGGACAAGCACAGCCCAAGTTATGGCAGTGCAAAGGGACTGAAATTTCAGTCCCTATGCTGCTGTCCATAGGGCAGATTTCACCTCACTTTGCCATAGCATTTTTCAGTCCCATTTATGGTCAACATATCTAAAATGGTCACTAATTGACCATTAAAATTTGCCCTAACAATTTGCTAAACCAAGTTTACATTTTGCTCACAAAACCCTAATTCAAGTTCATGTTTTACACAACTTACCTTTGTTAACTTTTAATCCATTATTCTTGTGTTTATCAACTTCTAATATAATTCTAGATCACTTCAAGCTCATAAAAACACTCCCTCCTATTCCATAGCTAGGGCAGCCAAAATTCAAGAGCTCATACACTTAGGTTTTTGTTCATTTAAATCACAATTCTCACTAAGTTTCAAGTCCTAAACCATGAAAATAATGAGTTTTTAAGTTATAGTTGCACTAACCTTGTGTGGCAGATTTTTCCAAGCCTCTAAACCTCAATTTCCTTCCTCTTGTTGGCTGCCAAGAGTTTGTTTAAGATGTGGGATTAATTTTTAATGAAGGGACTTATGGGTTTTAGTGAGTGGATGAAGAGAAAATCAAGTTCAAAGCTTGATAAAAATGGTGGAGGGAGAGGGAAGAGGGAAACGGCTGAAATGGGGAAGGCATGGCTACTCACGTTTTTGGTCTTCTTTTGGTCTTTATTTAGTCTTATTTATCTCTTTTATTTATTGGTTAAATGGGTGCTTAAGTGTGATTGGTTGGAAATTACAAATGACATCACATTGATGTCATAAATTGCATTTTATTGCATTTTTCTTTTCTTTCCTCCACTACTCATTTTCAATTTAATTTCTAGCAATGTTTCTTCATATTTTATGTTATATTAATTATTTACTCAACTGGACAAGTCGGCCAAAAATCACCTCGGAAGGCGAAATGACCAAAATGCCCTCCGCTTGGCTTACGGTCAAAATCGTCTGTACCGATTGAAAAATTTTTCTAGGTATTTTCTTGGCATTCTAATGCCATGGGAACCTCAATTACCCTTCTCTGGAGTCCCAAAAATTATTTTATAATTTTTTCCCCGGGTCTAGGGCTCCTCGTTGCGAGAACCGCAACTTCCCTCCGGTGACCCATCGCTTGGGCACCGGCTCGTTTGACTCAGTTGTATTTTATTTCTAAAATTTTTACTAAATTTTTCTTATTAAATTTTTACTAAATTTTTCTTATTAATATTTGAGTTAATTAGGGTTCCTGACTTTAGTTTAAATATTTTTCTGGACGTTCTAGGCTGTTCGACCAGACAGGTCACCGGAGTAGGATTTACTGAGTGGTTATCGGGAGGGTGTTACAACTCTTCCCCTCTAATTTAAATTTCGTCCTCGAAATTTACCTGATGCAAACAGTTGAGGGAACTGTTGCCTCATCGACTCTTCACTTTCCCAAGTTGCCTCCTCGGTGTTGTGGTGCCTCCAAAGCACTTTCACCAATGGAATTTGCTTGTTCCTCAATTCTTTTACTTCCCGAGCCAGGATCAGTAGAGGTTCCTCTTCTTATGTCAAATCCGCTGTATTTCAATTTCTTCTCTGGAGATGACATGCGAAGGATCTGAGCGATATCTTCTGAGCATAGACACGTGGAACACATTGTGGATCTTGTCCAGCTCTGGTGGTAAAGCTAGCCTATAGGCCACTGGACCCACTCGTTCAATGACTTCATATGGGCCAATGAACCTAGGGCTTAACTTACCTTTCCTTCCAAACCTCAATACCTTCTTCCATGGTGACACCTTGAGAAACACTTTGTCGCCAACCACATATTCTATTTCTTTTCTCTTGGTCGGCATAAGATTTACATGCATGCGAGGCAACCTTCAAGTTGGCTTTGATTATTTTCACTTTTTCCTCACTGTTTCACAGTGCAGCCCTACCATTTATCTTCTCCCAATTCAGTCCAGACTGCTGAGTTCTACATTTTCACCCATACAGTGCTTCATACGGGGACATATGAATACTAGCTTGGTAGCTATTGTTGTATGCAAATTACGCGATGGGAGGTATCTATCGACTTCCCTCAAACTCAATGACACAACTCCTCAAGATATCCTCAAGGACGACAAGTATTTCACGTTATTGTTATCATTTCAATTCAATATTTGTATCAATTTCATGGGTTTCAATTGTTTACCGGATTACTCTTTACGATTGCCCATCCGTCGAGGATGGAAAGTCATCTTTGAAATGGAGTTGTGTACCCAAGGATTCATGCAATTTCTTCCAAAATCTCGATGTAAACCTTGGGTCTCGATCAGATATGATGGAAAGTGGGATTCCATGCAGTCTAACTATCTCACTGGTATACAATTCTGCTAACCTCTCTAGTGAGTAGTCAGTCCTAACTGGCAGAAAGTGTGCTGACTTTGTCAATCTATCCACTATTACCCATGCTGCATCATGTTTCCTCTGGGTGAGAGGCAGACCACTTACAAAATCCATGGTGACCCGATCCCATTTCCATTCAGGTATGCGTATAGGCTGTAGCAAACCCGATGGAACTTGATGTTCTGCCTTGACTTGCTGACATGTCAAGCATCTAGTCACATAGTCAGCTATGTCTTTCTTCATACCAGGCCACCAATCAAGCTTGGTCATGATACATCTTTGTACTTCCTGGGTGCATAGCATATACACTGGTGTGTGCCTTTTTCAGAATACTGGCCTTCAATTCCCCATTATCTGGTACACACAGTCTTCCTTTGAAATACAGACACCCATCTGCCTTCGCCTCATAGTCAGTTGCTTTTCCCTCTGAGATCTTGCTCATAATAGCCATTAACTTCTTATCTGCCTTTTGCCCATCTAATATCTGCTGTAGCAGGTTTGGCCTCACTTACCTTTCGGCTAAAATAGCTCCATCTCGAACCAAGGATATACGGGCATTCAATTATCTCAAAGATGTTATGGACTTTATTCTCAAATCATCAGAAAGTTCATTTTCTTTCCAAGGATGGTAGTGTATTACAAAGTCATAATCCTTCAGAACTCAATCCATCGCCTCTGTCTAAGGTTGAGCTCCTTCTGGGTTGGCAAATATTTCAGGCTTTTGTGGTCAGTGTAAATATAGCACTTTTCACCATACAAGTAATGCCTCCATATCTTCGGTCGAAGATAATTGCCGCAAGCTCTAGATCATGGGTAGGGTAGTTACGCTCATGTGGCCTTAATCACGGAAGCATAGGCGACCACCTTCCCCTCTTGCATCAATACACACCTAGCCCATTATGTGAGGCATCACTATAGACCACAAAGTCCTTTCCGACACCGGTTGTGTTAACACCGTGCCTCTCTGTCAACATAGCCTTCAATTTCTCAAAACCTGTCGACACTTGTCATTCCAACAAATCGACATTCTTGTGTAACAACTTGGTCATTGGAGCAGCTATTAGGGAAAATCCCTTCACAAATCTTCTATAATACCCATTAGCCGCAAGAAGCTTCGACCTCGATTGTATTTACGGGAGGCTTCCATTCCATCATCGCTTCTATTTTCTTGGGATCCACCTAATCCCATCAGTGACACTATGTGTCCAAGGAATGCAATTTCACTCACCAAAAGTCACACTTGGACAACTTAGCATACAGACTTCTTTTCCCGAGGTTTGCGTAACAATCCTCAAATGTTCATCATGTTCTTCCTCGGTCTTGGACTACACGAATGTCATCAATAAAAACCACTACGAACAGATATATGTATGTATTTAAGATAAGGTTAATAATGTACATGAACGCCGCTGGAGCATTTGTTAGGAAAAAGGGAATCAACAGAAAATCATAATTCCCATACCGGGTCTGAATGCGATCTTGGGCACATCTACATCTTTCACCCTCGGTGATGATACCTGATCGAGATCGGTCTTATAAAATACTCCTGCTCCCTTCAGGTGATCAAGCAGATCATCAATTCTAGGCAACGTATATTTGTTCTTCACAGTCACTTTATTCAACTGCCTGTAATCAATACATATCATCAAAGTCCAATCCTTCTTCTTTACAAACAGCACTGGAGCTCACCATGGTGACACACTGGGGCGTATGAACCCATTATACAGAAACTCTTGCAATTGAGTTTTCAACTCTCTCAATTCAATGGGTGCCATCCTATAAGGAGCAATAGAAATGGGTGCTGTACCCAGCAGTGTCTCAATAGCGAACTCGACTTCCCTTTCTGGTGGCAAACCAGGCAACTCTTCAGGAAATACTTCTGGGAAGTCTCTCACTGTGGGTATGTCACTCAAGTTTGGCTTAGCACCTAGTATCCACCACATGTGCTAGGTAGGCTTCACAAACCTTTTCTCATCATTCTTCTTGCAATCGTGGTGAGATGACATTGGACAAGAAATTTGTCCTTTCCCCACAATCGTGATCTCATTACCCTCTCAAGTTTTTAGAAATTCTCTTCAATTTGCAATCAACTATTGCCCGATGACGTGACAACCACCCATTCCCAAAATCACGTCAAACTCATGGAAGGGCAACTCAATCAAGTCTGCCAGAATTCATACCCCTGAATCCTCAACGGCAACCTTTGTATACTTTGTTCACCACTACATGTGGCCTAATGGATTAGTGACCGAATGTCTTGGTCACTTTCCCTACCGAGATCCCCCTTTTTACGGGTAGATTGATGCAGATGTATGAATGAGTGGATCCTGGATCCACCAATGCATGCATAGGAGTATTGTAGAGGGAGAACATACCCCTGATGACGTCCGGGGCATCTTGCTCCTCCTGAGCTCTCAGGGCATAATTTCGGCGGTGGCACATTATCCGCCTCTCTGGCGGCTCGATGCGAGCCTCGTGATGGTCCCACCGCTTGGATTTACGGACCTTCTACCCCTTGGTGGTGCGGGAGCGGTGCATGCGCTTGTGTCGGAGTAGTCAGTAGTAGTTCTGCGTGGGCGGTTCCTCAACCGATGCTCTGTTGACCCACACCTCAGCGAGCACCAGTCACTCTCCAACACTCCCCTTATGCCATCTTTGATGGTGTGGGACAGCGGAAGATGCCGGGCTGGTCCTCAACCCCATCCTCGAGAGCGCCACCGATGGTGTGGGTGACCTCTCCTAGGGGTGAACTATGGCTGGGCCCCGAGATGACCACGGCCTGTGGTGAGCTGAACTTTGTGCAGAGGACCCTTGAACTTCTTCCCGATGCAGAGCTGAACTAGACCGACCGGTCCCTCTTCTGCTGTCTCTCTCTTCTAGTCCACTCACTAATTCTCACTTTTTCAACCTTTATGGCAGCTTCCACTAACTTGGTAAATTCTGTGATTCCCAAGGCAGTGAGCTGGATCTTGATGTTGTCATTTAGTCCCTCTTCAAATCTCTTACATCTTTCAGCTTCATTAGGGACTATCTCCCTTCCATAATGGCTTAATCGATAAAACTCCTTCTCATACTCGCCCATGACAACCGCTTTGCCTCAGTTAATGAATTCCCTTCTTCTCTCTTCTAGGTATACAAGACCACATATTTCTTCTTGAACTCGAGAGGAAGAAGTCCCAAGTTACTGACTTCGGCTGCACTTCACTGAACAGTGTCCCACCATCCGTAGGCATCGTCTTGTAACAAGGATATAACAGCTTCTAAGGTCTGCTCTGGGGTGCAGTGGAGTTGTTTTAAGACTCTGCCCATTCTGTTCAACCAATTCTCGGCTGCAACAGAGTCATCTTCTCTAGTGCCATAAAAATCCACTGCCCCAAATTTTCTTAACCTCTCCAAGTGTGATTTACTGTGGAGCCGGTGGTGGTGGTGGTGGTCTTGCATTACTCGCCATTTGTCTAAAGAAATCGGCCATTTGTTGAAACATGGCCTGTGGAGGCTGAGGTGTTACGCTTGAGTCAAGGAGCAGATTCTCTCATGCCCCAGCCTCACTGCTGCAGTGGAGCATGACTCTCCACTTCCTCCTCGACGGCTCTCGAGATGACGGTCCATATCCTATTCAGAATAAGAAAGATAAACAGATCTGTGTTAGTGTCACCTCGACTCTTACAAATGCAATGCATGGTATGGACTCAATCTAGGCCCAGAAATGCCTAAACCGTGCTCTGATACCACTAAATGTGACACCCCTTACCGTATGCGGTATACGAGTAAGTAATGCCACACGGTGTACAGAACACTCTAATATTCCTCAATTAATTTATATCATACTTTTGCATATAATTTATGAAATACAATTTGTTTAAGCCATTTATCAAAAGTATTATTCATTTAAGGTTCCGAAAATTTTAAAGAAAATCTGGCGGAGTACCGGCTAAAAATGGAGAAAACCGTTCTTTGGAACCTGTTAAAAACACTTCCAATAAACAAATTCATTCATTCTCAACTTCAATATCATCACAAAACTCAATATCAAGATTTGAACAATTTTTCAATTTCAGGTTTCAACAACCTTTTCATTTCTCAACATCCATTTCTCATATACAAGCAATAAATACATGCTCAAATCTTGCATTCATAGTCATAACTTTCATTATTTACATAAACATCAAAATATATTACATGAGTTCAAGTACATATGAGAAAATACAAATCTGCTACAAAATATCAAAATGACAAAATGACACCGAGTGCCCTACCGATGCAATGCAGTAGTGAGGTGACACGGACACCGAGCGTAATCGGATGGACTCACCCGATGCGTGGTCTACTGGGCTCACGGTCGGAATCTCCAGTACCTACGCGTGGCAAAAGCAACGCGCTAAGCAATAATGCTTAGTGGTGCAATAATATAATAGAAGAAATTGGCAAGAAAATAAATGTGTATGCAAAGTGTATGCTTTCTTTGTTTAATTTTGGTATATTCATTAATTCATTAACTATGTTCACTTTTATTCATTTGGTTGCCCCAAGTAACCTACACTAGACGATCGGATCGATAACGGGTAACCGCCTTTGGTACCTAGTACCTCGGGCGTCACACCATCGGTCACATATGCATCTCGGTGTGCAGGCAACAATAACAAGTCAGAAATATCGTGCACAAGGCCAAGTCTCAATGCAAAGTCGAATGGCTAAAAGCCATGAAATCATAGAATGGCATTTTTGCCATGTGCGATCGCTAATCGAACCCTATTGGCATGCCAAACTATCCAAACCAATCTTGTTAGGTATACTAGGGCATTTGAAACTCTTAAATTCACAATTTGTGAATTTCAACTTTTTGGTGTTACTATTCATCATTGGTCAACAAAAATGTTGACTTTTAGAATAAAAATGTGTACATCAACTTTGGCACTCCCAACATACCACATTTGGTGTTTAAAACTTGTTAGCATTAAGTGTTTTTGCCATTCCAAAGTGTAACTCAACACAAACAGATTTTTCAGTTTTGGTGAGTCAACTTCACTGTTCCATTGGATACTGTTACTGTTGGAATTTGAGGAAATGTAAAACATGAAAGTTGTTCCTTATTTTGTCTAGTTGAATTTCCTTTTTTGAATCACTCCATTTGGAGTTTTGTAGCTCCAGATATGGCTCAAAAACCCAGGCTGTCCGGATATGCAGTCTGCAGAATTTTACCATATCTACAGTGCATGAACAGTGACTTGAGTCACTTGGTTGAATGGGTTCTGGCCATACTTTGGGGTAGGTTCCTTCATGAAAGTTGTTTGTCTATGTCTTAACTTGTTGCTGTAAAACTTTCAGACCAATTGACCAAATCTACAGTGACTTATGGCCAAATGAACAGTTACTGTTCATTTGGTCAAATTCTGCAGAGGCAGTTTCAGGGTTCCGGATTGTGGCTGAGTTTTGACCCTTTTGCTTTGGTCTTTCGGGCATGGTTTCTTCAGCAAAAATGTGCCATTATAAGCCTAGTTTCATGTCCAATTGGCCAAACAGCAATTGGACAAGCACAGCCCAAGTTATGGCAGTGCAAAGGGACTGAAATTTCAGTCCCTATGCTGCTGTCCATAGGGCAGATTTCACCTCACTTTGCCATAGCATTTTTCAGTCCCATTTATGGTCAACATATCTAAGTTTCAAGTCCTAAACCATGAAAATAATGAGTTTTTAAGTTATAGTTGCACTAACCTTGTGTGGCAGATTTTTCCAAGCCTCTAAACCTCAATTTCCTTCCTCTTGTTGGTACAAGAGTTTGTTTAAGATGTGGGATTAATTTTTAATGAAGGGACTTATGGGTTTTAGTGAGTGGATGAAGAGAAAATCAAGTTCAAAGCTTGATAAAAATGGTGGAGGAGAGGGAAGAGGGAAAGCAATGAAATGGGAAGGCATGGCTGCTCACGTTTTGGTCTTCTTTTGGTCTTTATTTAGTCTTATTTATCTCTTTTATTTGTTGGTTAAATGGGTGCTTAAGTGTGATTGGTTGGAAATTACAAATGACATCACATTGATGTCATAAATTGCATTTTTATTGCATTTTTCTTTTCTTTCCTCCACTACTCATTTTCAATTTAATTTCTAGCAATGTTTCTTCATATTTTATGTTATATTAATTATTTACTCAACTGGACAAGTCGGCCAAAAATCACTTCGGAAGGCGAAATGACCAAAATGCCCTCCGCTTGGCTTAACGGTCAAAATCGTCTGTCTGGATTGAAAAATTTTCTAGGTATTTTCTTGGCATTCTAATGCCATGGGAACCTCAATTACCCTTCTGGAGTCCCAAAATTATTTTATAATTTTTCCCTGTCTAGGGCTCCTCGTTGCGAAAACATAACTTCCCTCCGTGACCCATCGCTTGGGCACCTCGTTTATTTCGCTTGTATTTTATTTCTAAAATTTTTTCTAAATTTTTCTTATTAATATTTGAGTTAATTAGGGTTCCTGACTTTAGTTTAAATATTTTTCCGGACGTTCTAGCTGTTCGGACCGACACCGGTCACCGGAACAGTAGGATGTACGGAGTGGTTACCGGGAGGGTGTTACACCCATGGCATTAGAATGCCAAGAAAATACCTAGAAAAATTTTTCAATCGGTACAGACAATTTTGACCCGTTAAGCCAAACGGAGGGCATTTTGGTCATTTCGCTTTCCAAGGTGATTTTTGGCCGACTTGTCCAGTTGAGTAAATAATTAATATGACATAAAATATGAATAAACATTACTAGAAATTAAATTGAAAATGAGTAGTGGAGGAAAGAAAAGAAATTGAGGAAAAAGGGCTATTTATGACATCATGGTGATGTCATTTATAATTACCAACCAATCACAATTGAGCTATCCTTTGACTAACAATAAAAGAGACTAAAAATGGAATAAAGGAAAAGAAAAACGTGAGCAGCCATCCCTCCCCAAAAAAACAGCCGAAACCCATGTTCCCCTTCCTCCATTGATGAGCTTGGCAAGCTCATGAAGCCCTAAACTCCCACCATATTTCCTCAAGTTCTCAACACAAAAATTTATTCTAGAAGCTTGCTAAGGTGTTTGGGAGCAAAAGGGAGAAGAGAAATTAAAGTTGGCAAGCTTGGAGATTCTTCAAGTTGAGATTAGTGCATTAGATACCCAAAATTTTTTTTTACTTACATGATTAGCAACTTGAATTGAGTAAGAACTTGTGACTTAAATGAACAAAAACTAAGTGTATGTGGCCCATGGATTTTGACTGCCCCTAAGTAAGGAACAAGATTTAGTGCTTTAATGGATTTGGAGTGCACTAGGGATTATGTTTAAAGTATATAAGTATAAGTAAAATGGATTAGTTAGTAAATTCAAGCATGTGGTGAAATGGAGATAGGAATTAGGGTTTTGAGAAGTGAAAAATTGGACTTGGCATTTGAATTGATTAAAGAACAATATAATGGTCAATTAGTGACCATTTTAGGTAAGTTAAGCACAATTTGGACTGAAAAATAGAATTGCAAAGAGAAGAGGTAGGTTTGCCTAGGATAGCAGAGAGGGACCAAAATTCAGTCCACTTGCACTGCCATAACTTGGGCTGTGTTGGTCCAATTGGTGTTTGGCCAATTGAACATGAAACTAGGCTTATAATGGCACATTTTTGCTGAAGAAACCATGTCCAAAAGACCAAAGCAAGAGGACCAAAACTAGGCCCCAATCCGATACCACAAACAGCCTCAGAATGACCAAATGAACAGTAACTATTCATTTGCCCATACCTCACTGTAGATTTGGTCAATTGACCTGAAATTTTTACAGCAACAAGTTAAGATATAGACAAACAACTTTCATGAAGAAACCTACTCCAAATTATGACCAGAACCTAACCCAAATGGCAGTCACGATCCTGCTCAAACTGCAACTCTGCAGATTTTGATTTGAGCAGTAATGTTTGGATGGCTATAACTCTCTCTAGAAAACTCGGATTTAGGCAATTCTTGAACCGATGGAAACCTAAGGCATAGTAGAACATTTCATATGAAAAAAGTTAGACCAAATTATGAACTTAACTTGGTCAAATTACTGACCAAAGTTGGACCAAAATCTGCCAAAACCCAAAAGTGCAGCATGAGCGATTGCGTGAACAAGAAACTTATTTTGGCCATAACTTGAGCTACAAAACTCCAAATGGAGTGATTCAAAAAAAGAAATTCAACTAGACAAAATAAGGAACATTTTCTATGAAGGAAGTTTTGTCAAATTCCAACAGTAGATCGACCAATAGAACAGTGCAACTTCGGAGCACCAAAACCGAAAATTGGCAATTTTGCCAAAATGACCTAAGCTTTGAGAAAGTGACCAAAACCAACAAGTTTTAAATGCAAAATGTGGTACATTGGGAGTGTTAAAACCAATTCACCTATGATCTATGCAAAAGTCAACTTTTTGTTGACTATTGAAGTGAATAGTGACATAAAAACTTGAAATTCAAAAATTGAAGAATTCAAAAGTATCAAATGCCCTAGTAGGCCTAATGTGATTGGTTTGGATAGGTTGTCATGCCAATAGGGTTACGATAGCGATCTGCGTATGATGTATGGCTTCATTGCCATTCTGTGATGTGATAGCCTATGGCTATACTGATTATGATGTTTTACTTGGCTTTATGCCTTATTGCTTATATGGCTTATTAGCCATTCTGTTTGCACACCGGGAGACACATTGTGACCGATGGTGTGGACGGCGAGGTACACAGTACCCAGTGCTAGTTTACCCGTTTATCCAGTCCGGTCAAATTGTATAGGTTACTTGGGCATGGAAAAGTATAACTATAATTGAACTGATTGTTAAAGAAAATATGAAAATTAAATATCAGAAATGATTACGATAGAATACAAAGAAACTCAAGATCATGATTACGATAGAATACAAAGAAACTCAAGATCATGAAGAAAATAAATAAACAAAATGCATGAAGAAGTTAATATCATAAAACGTAAATAGCCCTCGACTAAACATTAAGTTGGTAATTATTCAGTTCTTATGAACACAATGGCTAAGAAACTATGATTTTTATTTGCATATTATTTCTTTCTATTTTATTATTTGCACCACTAAGCTTTATGCTTAGCGCGTCGCTTTTGCACGCGTGAGGTACCAAGATACCGATCGAGAGCCGAGACCACATATTTGGTAAGTACATACTGGAGTTCTGGATCGTGTGCGTGTCACCTCACATTATGCATTGGTAGGACACTAGGTGTCATTTTGGTATTTTGTAATTGATCTTATTTTCTCATGTGTAAATGAACTTATGAAATGTAATTTGATGCTCATATAAATAATGAGAATTGTGTTTGTAAATGAAAAAGTGAATGTTTATCTGTGATATATATATGATTATCCCATGAAATGAATGATTGAGAAATGAATGTGAACTGAAAAATATTGAGATTTTGATAAATGGAGTTGAGATGAATGAATAAGAATATAGGAAGTGTTTTTCACAGGTTCCGAAGAACGGTTTTCTCCATTTTTAGCCGGTACTCTGCCGGATTTTCTTTAAAATTTTCGGAACCTCAAATAAATTACAATTTCAATAAATGAATTATATTTCACAAATTATTTTCAAAACTATGATAAAAATGAATTAAGATAAAATAGAGTGCTCCGGCACACTGAGTGGCATAACTTGCTCGGCTACACTGTAGTCGGGTAAGGGGTGTCACATTTAGTGGTATCAGAGCACGGTTTAGGCGTTTCTGGGCCTAGATTGAGTCCATACCATGCATTGCATTTGTAAGAGTCGAGGTGACACTAATGCAGATCTGTTTATCTTTCTTATTTTGAATAGGATATGGACCCTTCAACTCGAGAGCAATGAGGAGGAAGTGGAGAGTCATGCTCCACCAAAGCAGAATGAGGCCCTGGGGCATGAGAGAATCCGCTCACTACTCAAGCGAGCACTGCTCGGCCTCCACAGCCATGTTTCAGCAAATGGCCAATTTCTTTACACAAATGTCCGGGGTAATGCCAGCACCACCACCACCACGGCTCCACAGTAAATCACATCCGGAAAGGCTAAAAAGTTTGGAGCGGTGGATTTCTATGGCAAGAGAGAAGATGACTCTGTTGCGATGAAAATTGGTTGAGCAGACAGCAGTGAGTCTTAAAACAACTCCACTGCACCCCAGCGTAACTTAGAAGTCTGTATCCTTGTTACAAGATGATGCCTACGAATGGTGGGACATCAGTGTCGATGAAGTGCAAAAGTCAGTAACTTGGGACTTCTTTCTTTCAGAATTTAAGAAGAAATATGTGGGTAATGTATACCTAGAAGAGAGAAGAAGAGAGTTTATTAACCTGAGGCAGAGACAGTTGTCAGTGGCCGAATATGAGAAGGAATTCGTAAGATTGAGCCGCTATGGAAGGGAGATAGTCCCTAATGAAGCCGAAAGGTGCAAGAGATTTGAAGAGGGACTAAATGACAACATCAAGATCCAGCTCACTGCCTTGGGAATCACAGAATTTACCAAGCTAGTGGAAGCTGCAATAAAGGTTGAAAAGGTAAGAATCAGTGAGCAGACCAGAAGGGAGAGACAGCAGAAGAGGGGCCCAGGACAGTCAAGTATACCAACTGATAGTAAGAAGTTTAAGGGTTCTAGTTCACAAGATCGACCACGGGGCCACAGAGGCCGGATTGGAATATCTATAGCTAGTTCCCGGGCACAATAACAAGGATCAACCCCAAAGCCTGAATGTATGCATTGTGGTAGAAGACACAGAGGGGAGTGTCGACTATTAACTGGAGAGTGTTTCAAATGTGTGGCTACGGATCATTTCATAAGAGATTGCCCTCAGAGGAGTGGTTCAATAGCTCTGGTACAAGTTGATAGACCTTCCCCTATAGTTCAAAGGGGTAAAAGATCGCGTAGAGCAGAAACGACTGACATTACACAGAAGATTGTTTCTAAGACAGTTGAAAAACCCAAAGTCAGGGTGGCACCACAAGTATATGCTATGGAAGCTCAGGAAGAGCCAAACCCAGACACTGATGAGGCGATACAAGGAAGTGAAGAAACAAGGAGGTAGCAACTCCTCGATTACTTAAGTCAGGTAAATTTCGAGGACGAAATTTAAATTAGAGGGGAAGAGTTGTAACACCCTCCCGGTAACTACTCCGTACATCCTCTTTATTCGTGTGGCGTGTCGATCCAGGACTAGAATGTCCGGAAAAATATTTAAATTAAAGTCAGGAACCATAATTAACTCAAATATTAATAAGAAAAATTTAGTAAAAATTTTAGGAATAAAATACAACCGAGTTAAACGAGCCGGTGCCCAAGCGATGGGTAACCAGAGGGAAGTTGCGGTTCTCGCAACGAGGAGCCCTAGACCCGGGAGAAAAATTATAAAATAATTTTTGGGACTCCAGAGAAGGGTTATTGAGGTTCCCATGGCATTAAAATGCCAAGAAAATACCTAGAAAAATTTTTCAATAAGTACAGACAATTTTGACCCGTTAAGCCAAACGGAGGGCATTTTGGTCATTTCGCTTTCCGAGGTGATTTTTGGCCGAATTGTCCAGTTGAGTAAATAATTAATATGACATAAAATATGAATAAACATTACTAGAAATTAAATTGAAAATGAGTAGTGGAGGAAAGAAAAGAAATTGAGGAAAAATGGCTATTTATGACATCATGGTGATGTCATTTATAATTACCAACAAATCACAATTGAGCTATCCTTTGACTAACAATAAAAGAGACTAAAAATGGACTAAAGGAAAAGAAAAACGTGAGCAGCCATCCCTCCCCAAAAAAACAGCCGAAACCCATTTTCCCCTTCCTCAATTGATGAGCTTGGCAAGCTCATGAAGCCCTAAACTCCCACCATATTTCCTCAAGTTCTCAACACAAAAATTTATTCTAGAAGCTTGCTAAGGTGTTTGGGAGCAAAAGGGAGAAGAGAAATTAAAGTTGGCAAGCTTGGAGATTCTTCAAGTTGAGGTTAGTGCATTAGATACCCAAAAATTTTTTTTACTTACATGATTAGCAACTTGAATTGAGTAAGAACTTGTGACTTAAATGAACAAAAACTAAGTGTATGTGGCCCATGGATTTTGGCTGCCCCTAAGTAAGGAACAAGATTTAGTGCTTTAATGGACTTGGAGTGCACTAGGGATTATGTTTAAAGTATATAAATATAAGTAAAATGGATTAGTTAGTAAATTCAAGCATGTGGTGAAATGGAGATAGGAATTAGGGTTTTGAGAAGTGAAAAATTGGACTTGGCATTTAAATTGATTAAAGAACATTATAATGGTCAATTAGTGACCATTTTAGGTAAGTTAAGCACAATTTGGACTGAAAAATAGAATTGCAAAGTGAAGAGGTAGGCTGCCCTAGGACAGCAGCAGAGGGACTGAAAATTCAGTCCACTTGCACTGCCATAACTTGGGCTGTGTTGGTCCAATTGGTGTTTGGCCAATTGGAAATGAAACTAGGCTTATAATGGCACATTTATTCTGAAGAAACCATGTCCAAAAGACCAAAGCAAGAGGACCAAAACTTGGCCCCAATCCGGATACCACAAATGCAGAATGACCAAATGAACAGTAACTGTTCATTTGGCCATACCTCACTGTAGATTAGGTCAATTGACCTGAAATTTTTACAGCAACAAGTTAAGACATAGACAAACAACTTTCATGAAGAAACCTACCCCAAATTATGACCAGAACCTAACCCAAATGGCAGTCACAGTCACTGTTCAAACCTGCAACTCTGCAGATTTTGATTTGAGCAGTAATGTTTGGATGGCTATAACTCTCTCTAGAAAACTCGGATTTAGGCGATTCTTGAACCGATGAAAACCTAAGGCATAGTAGAACATTTAATATGAAGAAAGTTAGACCAAATTATGAACTTAACTTGGTCAAATTACTGACCAAAGTTGGACCAAAATCTGCCAAAACCCAAAAGTGCAGCATGAGCGATTGCGTGAACGAGAAACTTATTTTGGCCATAACTTGAGCTACAAAACTCCAAATGGAGTGATTCAAAAAAAGAAATTCAACTAGACAAAATAAGGAACATTTTCTATGAAGGAAGTTTTGTCAAATTCCAACAGTAGATCAACCAATAGAACAGTGCAACTTCAGAGCACCAAAACCGAAAATTGGCAATTTTGCCAAAATGACCTAAGCTTTGGGAAAGTGACCAAAACCAACAAGTTTTAAATACAAAATGTGGTACATTGGGAGTGTTAAAACCAATGCACCTATGATCTATGCAAAAGTCAACTTTTTGTTGACTATTGAAGTGAATAGTGACATAAAAACTTGAAATTCAAAAATTGAAGAATTCAAAAGTATCAAATGCCCTAGTAGGCCTAATGTGATTGGTTTGGATAGGTTGGCATGCCAATAGGGTTCGATAGCAAGATCGCGTATGATGTATGGCTTCATTGCCATTCTGATGTGATAGCCTATGGCTATACTGATTATGATGTTTTACTTGGCTTTATGCCTTATTGCTTATATGGCTTATTAGCCATTCTGTTTGCACACCGGGAGACACATTGTGACCGATGGTGTGACGGCCCGAGGTACCTGGTACCCAGTGCTAGTTTACCCGTTTATCTAGTCAGGTCAATTTGTATAGGTTACTTGGGCATGAAAAAGTATAACTGTAATTGAACTGATTGTTAAAGAAAATATAAAAATTAAATATCAGAAATGATTACGATAGAATACAAAGAAACTCAAGATCGTGATTACGATAGAATACAAAGAAACTCAAGATCATGAAGAAAATAAATAAACAAAATGCATGAAGAAGTTAATATCATAAAACGTAATTAGCACTCGACTAAACATTAAGTTGGTAATTATTCAGTTCTTATGAACACAATGGCTAAGAAACTATGATTTTTATTTGCATATTATTTCTTTCTATTTTATTATTTGCACCACTAAGCTTTATGCTTAGCGCGTCGCTTTTGCAACGCGTAGGTATTGAAGATACTGATCGAGAGCCAGTAGACCACAGATTGGGTAAGTCCATCCTGCAGTTCTGCATAGTGTCTGTGTCACCTCACATGCTACAGTGCATTGGTAGGACACTAGGTGTCATTTTGGTATTTTGTAATTGATCTTATTTTCTCATGTGTAAATGAACTTATGAAATGTAATTTGATGCTCATATAAATAATGAGAATTGTGTTTGTAAATGAAAAAGTGAATGTTTATCTGTGATATATATATGATTATCCCATGAAATGAATGATTGAGAAATGAATGTGAACTGAAAAATATTGAGATTTTGATAAATGGAGTTGAGATGAATGAATAAGAATATAGGAAGTATTTTTCATAGGTTCCGAAGAACGGTTTTCTCCATTTTTAGCCGGTACTCTGCCGGATTTTCTTTAAAATTTTCAGAACCTCAAATAAATTACAATTTCAATAAATGAATTATATTTCACAAATTATTTTCAAAACTATGATAAAAATGAATTAAGATAAAATAGAGTGCTCCGGCACACTGAGTGGCATAACTTGCTCGGCTACACTGTAGTCGGGTAAGGGGTGTCACATCACAATTAAGCCATCATTTGACTAACTAATAAAGAGACTAAATGAAGACCAAATAACCAAAAATTACAGCAGCCATTCTTCTTCTTCTTCACCAAAACGTGACTTCTCCCCATCTCCCTCCATTGATGCACTCACCCAAGCTCCAAAACCTAGCCAATTACACCATAAAACCCCTATATGCCTTCATAAAACTTGGTCCTCACACCTAGAGCAAGCTTTGGACAGAAAAAAGAAAGGAAGAAAGTGAAGTTTTGAAGTCTTGGAAGTGGCTCCATTCAAGGTTAGTGCACATATGTATTTAAAACACATTAATTCCATGTTAGAGATGTGTAATAGGTAAGAAATTGTGGAATAAATGAACCAAACCCATGTGTATGAATGCCATGAATTTCGGCAGCCATATTGAAGGAATAGAAATGAGGGTTTTGTTGGACTTAGAGTGGATTAGAAATGATGTTTAAGATACATATACACAAGGATAATAAATTGGTATGCTAACT